>NW_019520210.1:0-7595 GCF_002814215.2 Seriola lalandi dorsalis
TCATTAATGAATTACCTTTTCATTTTCCTACATTAACCCTTACCCATCTTTGCTCTGTGTGCATTTGAGTAAAGGTAATTTAAGAATTAATACACAAAAATACCAGACATAAAACACAAAAATTTAAATAAGTGCAAGCAGAGTCAATTTTTAAAATGTAACGGTGATTAATGGGGATCTATAGTGCAGGGGAAATATTGGCACCTGGAAAATTTAACGGTTGGCCTATTAAAAAACCGTCATTGCAGTGAATAATAATAAAATATCAGACAATAGCAAAAAGTAGAAGCTGGTAGTATCAGGAATTTGGAATGTATGTAGCAAAGCTGACAAAGAAATTACATCCGTGGCTCCTTTTGGCAGGAGCACCAGCACAACAGCTCTCTGGCTTGCATACTGTGGTATTTCCATTTGATTGACAGGTGTGTCATAGCCAGAGACGCACTGGGCAGACCCCCAACTGCCGTTGCCGTTCCTGTCAGTGTGGCTGGTTTGAAGCTGTCTACATGGATTGTCTGGCCAACATGGAGAACATGGTGAATTAGAGAAGTTGACATGGTAAATCAGTGGAGTTGGCTGTGCAGTGCACTGCTGTGAGCCATGCTTTGTATCACCACTAAGGCTGGGTTTCAGGCTATGAGTCGTGCTTATCAACCAGCAGATGCAAGTGCATTTTTGTGTTTTTAGTGTTTTAAGTGTTTCCTGTTTAGTGTTCTTAAAGATCAAAAGCAAGTATTGGGCCAAAGACCAGGAATCAACAGCCAAAACAACACAAAGTCCAATTACCTTCATTTAAAATTTATATTGAAAATTATGGGATTTTTGAGTGAATTCTGGCTATAATGCACAAATAAATAAACAAATCAACATGGAGTATTACATATAGTTGGGGACTTGTTGACAACTTTCATGCTTAGAATTTTGTATCTCCAAACATATTAACAACATAAATCACCAAACACATTCACTGCTGCTTTGTACAGCGTTGGAAGATGTATTCAGAGCTTTCAAGTAAAACTGCAAATACCTCAAGGTAAAACTCCTCTACTACAAGTAAAATGCCTGCATTCAAACTCCCACTTAAGGAGAGCTGAAAAATTATGAGCAGAAAAATGTAGAGTACCAAAAGTAAAAGTAGTAGAATGACCCTTGTCAGTGTTCTGGCTTAAACTGAGGTCTCATTTAACTGCTGAATAAGAACAAGAACAAATGGTTAAAATAACACACACACAGTGGGTTGCCGTTTTTTTCTTTTTTATATTGCTTCAGTCGCCTGCAGTTCAGTCCCCCTCAAGATACTTTTTGGGTACCATGGACACTGTGAGAGACTAATAGCATTATGGCAAGGAGGAAACAGAGATATAATGTAGACAGTGAATGTGTATGTGCATGAGCAGACAGGGGGAAAGATAGCAACGCACATTCTTAGAAAGAGATAGCAAGGTCCAGTGACACAGCAGACAAAGAGTTATCAAGGGAGAGAGGAAGCTGCAGAGTTTTGATTAAGCCCATCACACTATGCTCACAACAAGTGGACTACAGACATCCATGTTCTCTCAGTGGTCAGAGTCTCTCACTCCCTCCCTGACCTCCCCATAACCAGGAGCTCTAATCACTGTAAAACCGATTCATTAAAATCTGCTGTTAGTGAGAGGACACACACGCGGCTGAGCAAATGGACCACAGCCAATTATGTGATTCCCTGCCAGTTAGAAAGAGATTTAGGCATTAAGTATCTCTGAGGAGGGAGACAATGATCACTACAGCGGATCTGCACATTATTCTAGGGTTTGGAAGTATGTGTATGAGTGTGTGTGTGTGCGTGCGCGTGTCAGCTGCATGTAAGTACGTGCAATATGTAGAGTATGATGAAGGTCGACTGTCATTGTCAGTGATGCTTGCCAGAGGGGGGAAAAAAAAGTATAGCAAATTAAAAAAAATTTCAACAGCAGAAAAAACTTCATGCTTAAAACAAATGCAGAGTTCACAGAAATCTGATCTCAGAGTTCACAGAAAGTTAATTTAGAAGTGTAGATATTTTGAAATAGTAACCCTGAAATGAAGAGTTGTAATACAAACAGTGATCTCACCTGACATTTTATCTTAAAATTTTAAATGTAGTTTGAGGCTGCAAGTGGTTTGTGTTTTTATTGCTGCTAAAGTAATATCCTCATGGAAAATACTTTCTATTTGCTGCGTTTGATTCTTTAGTGTGATAAAACAGGCGAAGGAATAAATTAGAGATCAGATCAACCCCCACCCAAGAAAGCAAGGAGTCAATACAACCAGAGCTCAGTCTGGGTCCCGAGTTCTAGGTTTGGTTTCCGGCTGCAAAAAGTTAGAGGTTTCTAAGAACAGAACAGAACGCGACAGACACATCATGTCTGTAAAGTGTCACTCCCCTCATTTTAGAGATCAGTTCACTTGTCATGAGAAGTACTACTCAGTCTGTGAGAACAAGTGTGTGGCTCTGAAGGAAAATCTCTGTAGTCTGACGTTTGGAGGCATGGGTCCAGTTGCATACGGGAAATGTCGATTTCAGTGTTTTTGCGGCTTTGCCCTTGCTAGGGAGTAAAAGACATGATATGTCAGCCTGATTCCTTAAAATCTGTCTCATCTGCCCCACAACCTAATCTAGGTGCAATGCTTAATTGTTGGATTTTTATCTCGTTAAAGTGCAGTGACTTCAATATTTTGGTCCAGAGGCAGACATGCCCTGAACGAGCCAGCTCCAGTGAATTTCACCATAGGCTTTTTTTACGAAACTTTGGGTTCTCGCTGTGCACACTGCTGCTGTGCACAACAACAGACTGCTACAAGAGACACACTTGATTGTCTTGGGGAGTGAAAGTCACAATGGATGTTTTGAATTTGTTTATTTATTTATTTATTTATGGGCAGGCATATCCACCCAGGTCAGGGCAAGGGAAGTGGTATGAGTGCCGTATCTTGTCTGTATGGAAAAGGTTTTTAAAATATCAAATTCACTTCATCTAGCGCTTCACATTAGTGACATGTTAAAAAAATGATGATATAGCAGTAGGCTACAATTAGCAGCTTTCTATACTGCATTTCACATCTGTGTCCTCCAGGGTTGGATTTCATGGATAATATGCTTAATCGCACAAACAAAACTACTCTATGCACAGAACAGAAGGAGAGCCAGAGACCAACAGCTTTTAGAATTTATTGTAACAGCAGATTGTGAAACAAGTGAAAGGTTGATGGCAAAATCACATCCAATATTCTATCTAAAAGCCCCTTTAAAGTCCAACTGAACTTAATTTCTTCCCAACGGCCTCGAAAACTTGGATCTGAGATTTCTTTCACTTTTATATTCTCTTGTTACCTTGGGGGCAGAAGAAATTTGTCTGAAGTGTGAAGCAGAATCGATACTGCAATATCAAGTGAACCTCTGTTAAACATCCAACTGTGTTTTCCTCGACCAGCAATTCTGGGTGTTCACTGTGTGGTGGTGAAAAGACATCAAGCTTTTGGAAGATGTTGTGGATGCCATTTAAATCTGAAGTGTAATCCAAAATCAGTATATGTTTTTAAAGTTCTGGTTTTATCTCTCATCCCACCTCCCAATACCTGCTTCAGAAATACCAAATAGAAAAATTAAAGTTCTATCTTAATATATTTGCATCTCTCTTGACACTTAGAATCGAACCCGTTACCCTAACGGCGATGATACTGTGCAGTCACCTACAGCTCTGCTGCCCTACTAAATCTTTTCTCTCAGCTCCATCTCTCATGATGTAGCCCTAGATCCTCAGAATCGTGCCGGTTTACACTCGCTGTAAACCTCAGTGACACTGACAGGAACTGTTGAGTTAGATGACTTTAGCTTGTCTCAAGCTGTATCAGCCTGGAGATAATCTTTCTGGACCATTAGCTTTGCTGACACACTTGACTTCATCTAATTCCCTGACATTAGAGATTGACCAGAACAGATAACATCTGATGTCTTTGTGTAATTAATTGTGGATTACCTTATGTGGCCCTACTGTTGACTCATTTGAATCCACTATAATATTATTTCTTATCGCTATGTGATTTATCACTGGCTGGTTTTGGCCCTCGGCTTTAGGTTGATTCTTTCAGGTTCACTGTGGATTTACATATTCATGAGGAGAAGGTTCACTGCAACCCACAGATGAAACTGGCAGATGCTCCTTTGATACAAGAGAATGTTTTAATTACACTAAATTAGTTATTTTTGACATTCAAACCTTGGAGGATGGTTTACAAGATAGTTATCTTGATATATGAAAATAACGCACGTTTAATTTCAACCTTCAATATCCTAAAATAACTTCAAAGGTTAGAAAATGACTTCGCATCATATATTTAGTTAATGATGACAGATTTCAGCACATTAGGCTGTTAGGGCGATGTGTTACAGGATTGTACACCTGCAATAATATGATTTGATGATATCATGATGATATTATATGAATATCCATCCATGCATTTGCTATAACGCTTATCCTCGGGGGTCACGTGGGGGGCTGGAGTCAATCCTCAGCCGACAGTGGACAATTTAGAGTTGCCAAATAACCTAACCTGCTTGTGTTTGGACTGTGGGAGGAAACCGGACCCCCACACAAACACGAGTAGAACATGCAAACTCCACAAAGAGAGGCCCCGGCCGGCCAACAGGTTCAAACCCAGAATCCTCTCTCTGTGAGGCAACAGTGCTAACCACTGCACCTGTCTAACCATGTATTCCAAGTTTACATCAATAATGCTGGTTCACCGCGCCTCTGCTGTGTGCAGCACTAACATGAATACATTCAGTTAAACTTGTTTAAAATAGATCCACGTCTCCAGCTCACATTCAGTACATTTACACGCCCAAAATAATTTTACTTAAACCACATCACACATTACTCAGTGACGTAATAATCATGCATCAACTTACTGTGATATTCTTAACTAGATAAGCATTGGTATTAGTGAAACAATGCAATTAACAAGGCAATATTTCTGGTATTTTAAGTTTACACCATAGTCTGAGTTCACTTTGTGACGTATTTTCATGTAGTGAAATGTAATGTAATGTAATTGAAGTATCATCACAGAAAGCTCCCAACATTTTTTTCCTGTATGAAAATGATGCAGGCCTGGCTCTAAATGAATCCCAACCCAGTGAATAAAGTAACATGGCTATCAAATAATGCAAGCAAACTGGGTTACTGGGTGAAATCACGTCACTTCCTTGTGACTAATAAGTATTGTTTGTGTGCAAATGTTTCCGCTGTTTTTCTGGCTGTTACCTGTTTCCTGTGCGAGCATTTTCTCACTCATTGAATTTACTATATTTGACTTAAATCATATTGAGGAGACAGATACACTGAGGGAATGCATCTGATGATGAAGACTCATTATTTACAAATAACTTTGGACTTTGGACCGTTTTAAATATTCTAAAACAGCACAAATCAAATATGACATCTAATTTAGCCACAGAGATGGAAAAGAATATCAACCATGAAGTTACAGTTTGCAATAAGAGACTTCCTGTGTGTTACACTGTGTATCTGCGCACAAACCATCTTTAAAACTGATCTTGAGAATCTTTCACAAGGTGCATTCTAGAATCAAAGTGGCGTGAAAGGTTAAGGACACATAAAAATATTTACCATCCAAGTTGCAGTGGATGTTGACACAGCTAAAAAAAAAAGAAAGGTGCTGCTTTTCTTTTTCAAATGATTCACTGTAACTGTAATACCTCATGTTCAGATACACGTGCGGTCTTTAGAGAGACGGTTACATCAGCAAGGATAATGAACCCCTGAGTGTCTCATTTGAATGCACAACAGCAAGCACACAGTCCACCTCAAACTGTAAGAATGTTTTGTTCTCGTGTGTGTGTGTGTGTGTGTGTGTGTGTGTGTGTGGACTTCTCTGTGTCCAAAACAGACCGAGTGAACCATCGAGAGCAACATAAATCAGATCAGTCTGCGATTCAAAATTGCAGCTTGGAAAAATGATACATCACCTGCATCTTCCTTAACTTTACCTTGACACAGACCGACACAGAAAATATATATCAACGCCAAACTGACAGTTTTGTTTTCAGATAACTTTACTTTTGCTAAACTTTCTTGAGGCGTCCGATCTTGCTTCTCGCTGGTAAACATAGAAAGTAATATGACAGTTATCTTCCTGGTAGATTATGAGAAAACTGTAGACAATATATTTCATGAAGACCAACAACTATACAAATAAAGCTGTAAACTACCCCTTCATTTTAGCAAAGTGGTACAGAGCAGGGTGAGAAGTTGAACTCATCTGAATAGAATTCTCTGTTTTCAAGATAATTGAAGTCATTGAGAACGAATAAACACATTCCACATTATTGTACCTGATCCCTGACAATGAAGAAATGCATGGATGGGAAAAAGTTTTTCACAGCATGATGACATAAAATATGGCTGACACATTAAAACTATTCAGGAACTATGTAAAGTAAAATGTTCAGTGTTTATTTTTCCGAGTGTTTAGGGATGGATCAGGATTCTCAATTTTGAATAGAGGAACAACCTCATATGTGATCGTCATGACTTTAAGGTTGCTCTGTTAAATCCTCTGAAAAACTGGCTGCACTAATGAAAAAAGCAAAGCCTGCGTCTCTTACACCCGACACAAAAGTCCCGCAATTCTTTTAAAGAAGTGCCGACATATATGGGTATTTTCTCACACTGTCAGCTGTTAAACTCTCGAACTTTTAAACATAAACATTCTCAAACAGCATCCAACATGCTGACAGACACACATCTTTTCAACCAGCTGATGAAACTTTAATTGACCATCAGGGTCTGATGGTTAGGCTTTTGTCTGAGCCGTGTGGTCACCCGTCTCGCATATGGCACCCAACTGTGACTTAGTAGTGTCTGTGAAGAAAAACCACAGAACAAAACAACTGCTTCCAACTGCAATTTTCACAGCGATATTCTTACCATTTCATGATCTGATACACTTCTCTTTTGAGACGGAGACAGAGGAGAACATTAACTGGAGTTACAAGTTTTAGCAGAGAGTCAGGTGGGAGCTCCCATGGCTCAGAGATGTGATTTTAACTTTTTTTTTTGAATATGTAAATGAATTAAAAAATTACAGGACATTCCACCCAAAAGAGATTTTTCCCTTTTAAGCTGATTAAAATGCTTATGTGTCCACTATTTTTACAGCATGCAATATAGAGAAGAGTTCAGGGACTGCAATAATAAGCTGTTTCTGTTTATTAAAGCTGGAGGACTGTAAAGGACATGTGGACTGTTTTAACTACACACTTCACAGTATATCACAGGGACAATCCCAGGCACAGCTGGCCACTGATAAGTACACAGTCTTGTGCTGCTTTTTTCAGGCTTCAGCTGTTAACTCGACAGAACAACTAGCAGAACACTGAGGAACATTTTGGCTCCTTGGCAGACTACAGTCTGTTGGCTGGTTCCATGATTGCACTTTTAATGTTCTCTTTAGCCGGTCATTATAAAATGGGTAATGGGTAAGTAGTACAGGCGATATTAGAAGACAAGACCTTTTCAAGAAGGTGCACGCTATTAACAATGTAGTCTGTCTTA
>NW_019520210.1:9022-22403 GCF_002814215.2 Seriola lalandi dorsalis
AAAAATTCTCAGTGAACTTGAATGTCATATATTAGTTTTGGTAGTTAATAGGTAAGAAGCAGTATTTTAAACAGGTGAAATGTTTGTTCAGTCGGGTTACAGTTATTACTATTGCAACCGGTTTCATCAGAGAAGAAGACCCCTCTATCACCTCGATCTCATTTCAGCATCTTAGAACAGAGGTAGCTCCAACTGTGCAATAATGGCAGGGAATTGTTTTGTTAATGCATTCACTGTTTTCTCTCAACGACCTGCAGCATTCTGCCTCCTCGAAATTCCATAAAATCTGCTTATTAAGATTCTGACACAAGTCCGGCTGAATTCCTTGAAGCCATTAGCGGTTGCTGAAAATGGTTTGGGCTGGCCTCAGCATCGACTGTAGTGACACGGACGGGGTGCCAGGGAGAATCAATGCTTCTCTGTGGCTCAGGAATGAAACTGTTGCAACACGGCTGCCCCCACCGAGTGTCGGACTGCCGTCTTTTTCAACCACTTAATTGATCAAGTGGTTGATATTTATCTTGTCACAAGACTTTAACCTAATTTGTTTTCACTCACGAAGCACCTTCATTGAATAACCATGATAACAATCCGCAGTGTTAGATTTATTTTTTCCTCCTCTCCAAACACACTTTAGATGTTGTGTCTGTGTTAATTTACACATAGCTGGGGCACTTTTAAGCTTGTGTAATTAATTATCATAGCAAACATAATCTCTATATTAATTATTGTCAGCACACACACACACGCATACACACAGAGGGGCTTTCATTAGAAAATATTCTCTTTGTATGTGTTTTAATACAGCAGAGGGAGTGGAGGGGCGGAGGGCTGGGATGAATCCCTCTCCCTTTGTTCTCTCTGAACAAAGCAGAGGTACATCATGCATCCTCTTTGCTCTGGAACTATGCAAAGATGTCCTTGTAATTGTGTGATATTTTTTACTGCAATACCAGCTGCATGCATTCACATTTCTGTCATAAAACTCCCTCCTCGCTGTCGTCAACTTAAATGGAATGTCAATACTTAGTGTGTGGAATGGGAAGCGTGGAAATGGGCTTAACACTGGGACCCATAAACATAAAGTTTAATGCTGCCACCAAAGGAAGGGCCAATCACAGCGGAGCTTTGCAAATCAAAGAATAATAATCACAGATTTTCTCACCCAGCCATCTCAACAGCTTAATATAAATAAGTTAGTAGCACCCTCTTGTGTGCTCTCATTTTCTAATCATTACCAATTTCCTTCCCTCCAATCCATTTTCCTTTGCATTGAGAACTTTGCCTTTCTTTGCTTCCAATCAGCACAGTCCTCCATTCCTCACCACAGTTTTTTTTCATTTTATTGTTCAGTGATGGAGTTTGGGCAAAACAAAGCAGCCAAAAAAAGCAAAAAACAAACAAAACAAAACAAAACCCAAAACAAACAAAATCTAATTATTTGGTATGAAGCAGGGATTGGATTGGGGAATGAGAGACGCCGTTGCTCAGCTGATCTCCATCTGATGTCCAGAGGGAGATTCCCCACACAAGGCCACTTTATGGGCTCATTTGCATCACCACAGCTCTGACTGTAAGTCAGCAGGCTGCTAAGACAGAGACAGCCGTGCCAGCGCAGGGCGATTATGGCCATAATATATCAGCCCATACTGGGCAATTTCCAGAGACAAGTCAGATGATGCCGTGATTGATTTTACTGTGCTGTAAGTTTAAACTATTAACACTACTATTAGTGGAATATGCTCGTTGTTGTACATCATCTGTTCAGACGACTATACTCTATACTGTACAGTAGTTTGCTCTCCTGTTGCTCCTGTTGCCAGCTTCCTCAGGAAAACGCCTTTTTATAATTAAAATTTTTTATCGAATCTGCTTATTTATGTAACATATTAATTGCGTTATATATATATATCAACGTGATCCATCCATGTAATGTGCAAGGTAATGCTTTTCCCTCACGAGTCTTACCCATAGTCACAAGGTAAACATCATGTTCTTTTCTTAGCAGTACGCACACACAGCACTTGTTGGAAAACGAATGTTGTCTTGTGATGTCAAGGAAGAGTGCACACAGTGGTATCTCTAAGGTAATTAAACAGAACTAAAGGTCTGCTGTGACTGGGAAGGCTTGGCAGGGTTAGGCCAATGGTATAGCTAATTAAAGTGTGTTTTATCCCCCCCTAATGAAGCTCATCTGCTCAGCCTACAGTATACAGAGTTCAACATAGTAGCTTTACAGATCTGCAGAGTCTTTCAGCTGTATCTATTCTTCTGTTCTCACCTTTACATGTTCGTCATGAAGTCAACTTTATTCAGCGTCACCAGCATGATCAACTTGTAAACTAACTGCCACTGTAGTACTGTAAGACCTATAACTATACATGGAATACTTTAATTTGGCAGATGTTTAGTACATTCAACCTCCAGAGGAACAAGAGCAAAATCTCATCAAAAAATTTGAAGTGCATCACTCCCAAACGAATGGCTAAGAGCAGGTCCACTGGAGCAAGGGAAGTGCTTAGAGTTTTTAGAAAATACTCATCAGTGGAAAAACACTTTGGACACATACTGTAGGCAAAAACAATTCTGCAAAATCACCAAGGGCTCTAATTCCATGATGGCACATTCTAGTGTTTTCCTTCATTCGCCTATTTGGTATTTTGGTATTTCACTATGAACTTGACTAAATGAACTTTGCTAAATTTAAAACACAGTCAATGAAGGTGGCTCAGTGTCGCTTGTCACACTTGTCACTTTACAGCAGAGGGGTTCATGGTTTGAATCTGTGTGCATCTCATGAGCTCCACCGTCCTCTCACAGTTCAACAGCTTACAGTTTAGGCAAAACTGCAAACTAAATTGCCCATAAGCAATAACATTGTTGATATGTGCTAGCCCTGTAACAGAATGGCGACCTTCCCAGCATGTGCTCTGTCTCTTATCCAGTGCATGCTGAAATAGGCTCCAGACCCCCACTAACCCATTATATTGCTCAGCCTAATTACACCAATAGTTAGAACAGATTTAATCCAAAAATGTGGAATTTCTTTTTGTGGGAATTGACCAATCCATCTAGCAGGAAAAGTAACATACAGCATTTTTCATTTGAAATTGTATGTATAAATGTGTTTGTGGTGTGACTGACTGTCATCCAGCAAAGATTGTGCAGCAGGATGTGTGAAATGTGTCAGCACCCTCTGAAGATATCAGGAAATTGCTGTTGGATGCCCCTTCCTGTTGTCAAATCATCCATGCTGTCCACCACAGACCCTGAGTGTCTCTTTTTCTAATATCATTTAACCTGTTCTTGAATTGAACAGTGGTTTGTCTGGGAAATGAATAACACAGTAAGCAAATGTGAAACTGTATATCCTCCCACGCAAATATTAATTTGTCATGATGCTGCATCTCTCACACAAGGAGATCAGGTTCTTCTTGGGAGGCTGTTTGTACAGACTGTTGTGATATAACTGGTCATGCACGATGCCAATCCCACCTATATCGAGTGAAAATGTACTCAACTGTATTCCACTGCAGCATAGTCGTGCCTCCAGCCACACAATTATCCAAAGTCAGTTGCCACAGGCTCTGCATTATGATGCACTTCTGGTCTAATTTCTGTCACATTTTGGTCTATATTTGTAATTCAGCTGCCCCCACAGCCCTTTAAATTGCTGGAGTTGGAGTGTGGGACTCCACATCAGTCATGCCACCTTCAGTCTCTTCAGCCTCTCAACTGGTTCAATTGAATTGCATGCCAAATCAATTTTGCCAAATCAACCACTGTACACACAGTGGACAGAACATTACATTTCATCTGACAGTATCTGACAGGACAAATGAAGATGTTCAAATATCAATTTTAATGTTAATTTCAGGTAAATGATGAGGAAAGATGCGTGCACCATCAAACCGCACCGCAAATGTTGGATAAAGCAGAAAATGTGTTTAATGTTCTGATTATCCTTTGCAACAACATTTCGATCCAAAACATTCTACTTTTGCTATTTCTCATAATGGAAAGTGCATTATAGCCTCATGTCATTGCCAGCGCCCAATCAATCTCAATAACTTGTTTTATTCATGCACCTTATTTTTGTTGTCAGTGTTGACAGAATCACACACTGCAACCAGGGATTTACCACGATCACTCTGACACTGTGGAGTGAAAAATTATCAATTATAATGTGCCAACTTTCACTTCCCTCTCTCTGTCACGTATCACACTGGTGATAAATGGCTAGGTACTAATAAATAATCTCACATTCTGGGCGGTTTATGGAGAAGGACTGCCATTAATTAGAGTGACAGACAAGTGGAATATATTAAGAAGATGCATAATGAGATAAAGGTTCTGAGTATTGCTCTGCCCCTTTTCACCTATTTTCCTCATCTTCCTCCAATAATTGGAGGAATCCTCGAGGGGAACTTTTGAGAAAAGTTTCTTGTTAAAATGGTCTTAGCACATTTTAGGCATACAATGTCGATTTTAACACTTAGAGTTGAGCTGGCAGCGGCAACACGTCATCGCAACTGAGAATAACAGCTACATTTTCAATATGATGATGCTAGCCATGGAAAAAATAACCACTGGATAACATGAAAATGCTTTGTCTGGTAGTCGCTAGTTTAGAGATCCACGTTAAATTGAACACACAAATTACAGTATGGGCATAACCATTTTGCCCGTCCTTTTAAATGAATCCATTCAAAGCAGCACAACTGTATGCCTATATGCTCCTTCACACACAACAGGTTTTCCTTCATGTCAGTACTAGCAGTGCACACTGACACCCTCTGCTCATTGATCTTGGTAAGCAAATTCTGATTTAGCTTGTTAATATCATGGTTACATTAAGCCAAACGGTCCATATTTTCATGGCGGTTAATAAAATACTTTACAAACTTGTGTTAATACCCAAATAACTAAGCGTTAGCCTTTGTAATTTTCACTAGCCTACATATGGACGACTAACCAACTAGTACTGGCCAATGTTAGCTAAGCCAGCATTAGCTTAAAATTGTAAGTTTAACATCAGTTACGAGCTAAAATGTTAGCTTAATGTTAGCTGAAAGCAAACAGGTACAGTGTTGCTGATAGACAGTACTGCTGGACAGTGCTATGCTCACTTTCATTTTACGTAGTTGGTCAAAGAAAATGCTCTGCCATCTTTGCTGTAGTTTTAGACTGTAGACAGTTGTAGAAGTGTCTGTGTACATGTTTTTAAATGACATTAGTAATTTTCGGCCTATAAGTCAGTGGTGCTTGTTTGGTAACATTCTCATCAAGTATATATTTAAGAACTATATTGCTAGTTAACTTGGATATTTCATTTCATATTTCAACAACAAGAAAACTGGCTTAAGTTAGAAAAGGAGTAATTTTTTACAGAGGAAAAACTCAATTTCTGACAAAAATGCATTTTATTCTGTCGCTGAGGTACTGTTAATACACTTTATACTTTGACTGCACTACCAAATTACATTGTATGTCTGGTTAATTTTCAAGCTGTTGCAATGATATTGTATGTGCTGTGATTATATTTTGTGATGCCTTTACTTAAACAGAAGTAACCGTTGCTTGTTCGGATTTCCCCTAATGGGACTGTACAGTTAATAAATCATTCTTACATTTTAAGTGTAACACATTTTTTTGTATTGTTTTTCTACTTGAATGTGTTACCCTGGGTAACCAGAAATAATAAAAAGAGGTGCCTGCCCACTGAAATTCAGGCTAGGCTTTACCGGTGACATTTCAACTCCTTGTTAATGTTTGCTGATGACAATGTTCCAACCACGGATGGAAAATTTTGTCTCATTTTTTTTTTATTGCATTAATTTTCTGTGGAGGCAACTGTCAAGAGATGATCCTGTTCCTTCTGGTTGAATTGTATAGTATGCTACCATTCACCCTCTGTATGGTCTATTATACTCCTCCAAGTAACTGTTAACTGAGAATGTATGTATAGAAAGCTTCTCTTACTTCATTTTTAAAATGTGTGTGTGTTTGTGTGCTGTGGTGAGGTTGGTAGCCTTTTATTTGTTTATATTTGTATGTGTGAGTCAGACTATGGAAACTGTTTCATGCCAATGACAGCAGACAGTCTGACAGTCTCCACCTATGGTGCATTGCTGAAATCAAGCTGCGCGCAGTTAATGCATTGGTAGCCAAACTCTAAACAGATAAGTAACTGAAAATAAGTGCAAGTGAGTTGTCTGTTTTTAGGAGACAGAAAACTGTCTTAAGTAAGCAACTTTAGCTAACAATATGGCCTTTGCTGATAAGAAGTACAAGTTGGATGCTATATAGTGCTGCTGCCCAGATAACCCCTTCCCTCCTTTCTCCCTGCTTCTGCTCTGTGTTGTTGTTGGTCATCTGGAAGTCAGTTAAAGACAGTGATTTATGCCTGGGGCTTCATGCAGCATAGCCTCATTACACACAGCCATTTTGAGAATCAGCAGATAATTACAGTATACATCACAGACCTCGTGGGGCCCAGCAGATTCAGCCCATTCCACTGGCCTGTCATTTAGGCCATAGGGCCTCAGGAATAGAAATGTGGATTCTAACCTCATTTGGACTATAATACACTCTGAAATTTATAGGAATTCTGGTTGAAAATTCATTGTGGAACGTTGAATTGGCATTTTTTAATTGTCCTACTGTGAATAGCCATTATAGTTAATGATTTTTTGCTAATGGTATATCTTTATTCAGTAAAAAGAGTACAGAATCAATCTCATTTGAGGGCAGTAAAATAAGCTTAATAAAAATGATGACTTAGTTGTTATATTATGTTTACCTTTCTCTGCAGTGGAGCGAAAAACATTGGGGTTTGTGAGCTCTATAAACTGATAAGTCTCCTTCCATAATTTGCACAAATGACGAATGAACCAAAGCTAAGCAAGCAACTCTAACAGCTTTTTTTTTCCCCCCAATTTTCCATGAAGGGAACATTAACCCGTGCCCGAACTGAACTGAACCCTGAATATCTGGACCTTCGTCCACGAGCCGAGCTGAACCCTGAATACTGGACCCCTTGCACCCCTTTAGTGAGTACTGATGGTCCCATTTTTCACTAAATGATCACCATGGATTCACATAATACAAGTCATTACTTTAAATAACCTCAGCTTATGTTGTATGTCAGCATTCCACGCAATGGCATGTTAAGCTCGGTTATGGCTTGTTAGATTCAGTGCCATTTTCTCATTCATGACTCCATCCGTGCTTAGGCATGCTCTCTGTGTGTGGCTACTCAAACAGGCTGCTTTCTTCATATTTTTTCCTTCTCTATACGATGTTTAAGTATTTTTTTCCCTCTTAGTTACTGTGACATTTTGTACTTACAACATCATTAAATTCAGTGCCTAATGCGATGCTAATATTCATGCCATTTTTACTTGAGTAATAAGTATTTGTCTCATTACCTCCATGCTTAGAAAACACAGCGCTTGATAGTCATCTGGGGGTTGGAGGTTTGCTTGTGTTGCTGTGCTTGCACACTGGTGAATGTTAATGATGTCAGTTTTTCTTACTCTCTGTTATCAACCACAGTATATCAACATGGGGAGCCTCACCGTATTCTGCCTCCATTGTAAACCGCAATGCCAAGTTTATTTATTTTTCCCCTTTGCTGTCTGTAAATTCCTTAGTCATCATGCGTTTTATACACAGTGGTGGTTAGAAATATCTATTGATCTATCTATAATCCATACAGAGTTATTAATTTGAATAGGTTTTGGTCCATAGAGCCTGTCTGTGTCAGCCATGTACGTATGTTTCCTCATTTTAAGTATATTTATTACAGCTGAGTGATTTGTAGTATATACAACAAATATGGGTAAATATGCTGAACCACCACTTAATCTTTAGCCTTCAATGTAAATAATGTAAATACGTGTGTGTGTGTGTGTGTGTGTGTGTGTGTGTGTGTGTATGTGTAAATACATGTGTGTGTGTGTGTGTGTGTGTGAGAGAGTGTGGAAACATAGCTTGCAAAGTATTGATTAGGGCATGCTAGGTTGTACATTTTGTGAGGGCTTTGTGGACTTGATATATTTGCATTTTTTATAAATACCAAATGAGAGACAACAGTTTTATAACAATTTGTTTTACAAATCGTTATCAGTCTTATCAGCTCTTATTAGCTGTACTCTGTTTTTCTTACATTAAAAATGTATAACTTGTTGTGCACCCTTGGGTCCAACCTCAGCAAATGGGGAAAGCTAACAAGGCAGAGGTGCATGAAGTAAACACAGGGACATGAAGTCCCTCTTACCCAAACTCCCCTGGGTTGGGATCAGATCCCCAGCTACAGCGCTGTGTTGTGCACTGATTTTACTTTCAAGTGGCGATAGTCAGCACAACAGCTAAACTATGAAACTATTTCCTGAGCATGACACTTGAATCCCAAGATCATTGTAAAAGTAATCGAGAGCTGTATCAAGTTGTTATCTTTGTGTCGTCTTCAGAGTGAGTGGAAGACACCAATGTGCATGCATTATGCGAATAGAAAGCTGTTCTTTCTGTGTATGTGCTGGGTAAGCAGCTTTCTTTTAAATTGAATGGCCTGCCATGTTTGAATCCTTCATCCCTTGTTTAATACATTTTAAAGCACAAGATGCCTTTTGACTTCTGCCTGCCCCTCCACACAATCTCACATACTCTCCTATGGGTTTAACAATGTCAAATTTACAACTTACAGTGTATTGGGCACACAGTGAGAGCAAGCACTGCACAATCATACCATAATGTTCCTCTGCCAGCCTGATCTACACTGGAGAGTAGAGAAACTGATGTACTAAGAGTGTTGCTTTTTCCCTCCACCTCTTGCTCTTTCGTTCTCTCTCTAGTTTATTCAATATGTCATAATGCTTATTAAAGAGCTAAAGATGCTGTAGCTCAACATGTAAAGACCTCAGATGTCGTCCCTTTGGATCTCCTTTAAAGTCCACAAAGTTGCTTGTAGACAGTGCTCCTGAATTTTTATGATTTCATCAAATGGAAACCCCACTGGTGATTTAAATAAACAGGAAAATAGCCCTTTGTTTAAAGTTTGATGAACGACTCTCATGAGTACCACGGCATCTTGTCACCTGTACAAATACATAATAGCAGCTTCTGTTTTCAAATCAGAATTCATGTTAAGTTCTGTTAACAAATTCTACTTTTGCTGTGTGACGGCTTTCTTTTATCAACCTGAAACATACTCCCCAAACGCAGAAATGGTTGAAGGATCTGCAATATGATATATGGGACAGTCTATGTTTTGTGTCTCCCTCAAGCTTCCAAAGTCAATATTTGGACTTTAGACTGATTTAATGAACAGAATTTCTCAGAGATCTCTTCCAAGCTGTATTCAATAGGAGATCTCTCTGGCTTCGTTAAAGCACTGTGCTGTTTGCTTATTGGGCCTCACCGGACTAAAGAAGCTCAAAGATAAACACACACACACACACACACACACACACACACACACACACACACAGATGCATACACACTCGCACACAATCACCACAAAGACGGCCCCTTTCTTCCAGCCCAGGAGGGACTGATGACTCTCATTATCGCCTCAAAGCAAGATGGCCACGGTGCCCCTACTCAGCAGCCCTATTAAGTTACCAGACAGCTTTATTGTATTGGTGTTCGATAATTTCCTTTCCTCTGTCATTCGGAGTGCATCAGGGAGTTGTTGCCCGGTGAGGGAGGGGCTGGGAGAATGGCCATAGCTAACATGAAAAGGTACAGCTGGCTGAAATGATCCTGTCCCATGGTTGGTGAATCTTTGGGCTGACTCTTGATTAGTCTTTGGCCACACACACACCTTCCAATCATTAGTTGTTTAATCTTATGCAAAAGATCAAGTAGATAAGAATGGAGGCTTGAATTTGTCAACTGGTCACAAGGTACAACAAATTGCATCCTCCAGAGCAGTTGCTTTGCAGCTGGATAAATACATTGAGAAAGTGGAAAAGTTACCTTGTAGTCTGCGTATGTCACATTGATTTATTGGGAGTTTTTCAGTCTGTGGTCCCCAAACTCATAAAGATCGATATATTTGCTGCCACGTGTATCTGTTACCATTGTCTGGAACACTGGAGTCTGCTGATCTATTTTTAAATACTGGCATGGAGGGAATCCAAAACAATCAAAGCTGTATGCCCACAAGAATTTTCTGTCTGCCACTAAAATAAACTGTGATACATAACCTCTCTTTTTTTTTTATTTTTTTTTTAATCAACAATACCAAATAAAATTGTATTACAAGTTAGGAAGATATTCGCTCTAGCTTCAGCTCCCTCTATCCTGAGTTTATGAAAAAAAACAAAAAACGAAGGCAGATGTCACGAGTAACAAGTGAATGATGTTTGTCTTTTGCTTTCATGAGGTCGTGTTTTTTTCTAGTGAGAGATTCAGGTGAACACATTCTTGTTTTTTGACAAGTTGCTGTTTAATCAACCTTGTATTTTGCTTTAAATCGAAGCCAACTATCAAGGTTCGGACAATTTCAGGACTGCGTAGCAGGTGTGCGAGAAACATCTGAGTCAAGTTAATGTTAGGGAGTTAAGAGAGGTAGGAATACCATCTGAGCTCACAGTGGAGAGAAGGTAAAAAACTTTCTGAGATGCACATTGTTCAGGGCGCTTGCGTGTTTAATCAACAGACCTTTTACTGTGATAGCAACTTCAACTGAATATTAGACAGTTTCCAAAGAGGAAAGGAAAACATACCCACTGCTACAAACTCTCCGCACTGTTTAGAGGGAAAAAATGTTTATTATTCAGTCGGAGAAATAACTGCATGTATGAAATTTTACATGTTTTATCATTTGATTGGGTTTGGAAAATTGAGCACTCCGAAAGTGACACATCACCATTGACGTCCAGTGTTCATACAACACTGTAGTTTTGTGAGCTTCCACAGCTCCAAGGTGACATTAGGTGTGTTGTCAAAAGCAATCCTTGTAGGTGTCACTGTGGAGCCTGAAAATGAGCCAATGACGAATACACTTACAAGGTTTACGCATAGGATAAATGTATTACACTCTGAAATGTACTTATTGACCAAGCTGGAAAATCACATTAGCAAAATGCTACAGACACTTGCAGCTATTAGTGTTGACAGTATTTGGACTTTTGAGAGAGGCTGTGATGGAGTGCTAAATCATATTTGGGTACAAGCTGAGATGAGAGAGGAGACTTTACAGGGGTTTGGAAATGCAATAACCAGTAACACTACAGTAATAACCACAATGCGCTTCCTAAGATGCAATGTGTTAAGTACACAGCAGTAAATGAGCTGCAGCTTTTAACTAAAATGTGACATCTCAGACATCGGTGTGATGGTGCCAGTTTGAAACAAGAATGACGTGTGCATTAAGGAACTGCTTTCTAGTGCCTAATTAAAGTGCTTAAAGGCTGTATTTGTTACATGACTTGTTTAATTTTGGCACCAAATGTGCCATGGGGTACCTGCATTAGTCACAGAATTTGGTTAGACATATTTGGTGCTTTTGATATATTTGTTTGTTGGGCTCTGGAAATCAATCACAAAGAGAAGTAGTTACAGCATTTTGTTTTTGTTATGCTGCCTTTTCAGAGGTCACATTTTTAATCAATATCATTTTGGAAAGACTAAAATAAAGTATTTTCAAAATAAATTCAAGAAAACAGATTTGACCTGTTATTCCTCCATTTAGTACTGCGGATCTTTTCATAAAATATTTCTTTTGAATTTCTTTACTAATCCCGGGAACTCTCCCTTACTCTGAATAGTGCCTTGCAGCGAAGTATGCACCAACCCTCTGTTAACAGTGTGAATAGCCTTCTGTGAATCAAGTAAAAGAAATCACCATTCTAGACCGTGGTAGCCTTTGAGCAGATATGTTATTTTCCACAACAATGCTTTTTTTTTTTTGTTCAGATTTAGAAACTGCTGCGTGTTTTACAGTATCTGTTGACAGGAGAACTTTAAGGTGAGATTCAACAGTGATCCTAAGAGAGGTGCAGTTGTCATTGTGAGGTTTTGCCTGGGACTATGTCTCAATCAGGTAGAGCACAGAAATGCTCCATGGACTGCAGAGTGGTAAATGTGATAAAACCAGAGAGACGAGGAAAGGCCTGGGGCGATATTACTTTATATGAAACTTGCTCTGCTCTTTTCTAGAATTCCAAATGATATTGCCTCTATACATTACTATGCTGTAGTTAGTCTTCCTGTTACTTGAGAGCTGGTGATTCATGATGAGAAACACCATTGTAATTTCATGTTATGGTAAGGCACAAGCTGGCTAAGAGAATTTAAATTATGCTAAATATGTTTGCCTTGGGAAAGCTTAATTTGTTTATATTTAGCAATTACTAAATAAAACAGTGTTTCAATGTCTCTAAAGTAGGTAGCATGTTTTCCAGCAACGTAAATCACACACACACACACACACACACACACACACACACACACACACACACACACACACACTTTCCTTTTCATTGATTATAATCCTCCTGTTATCCTACTCTTTATCATCTACAATACGTCTCATATTACTAGGATGATCCCAGTTGTCCAACACATACTGAGCAATCAATGAAACCCACGAGGGTGTATTTATACACACTCTTCCTTGTGACAGATTTATGTATTGTGGTGATTAGTAGAGACAGATGCACGGTGTTCAATCTATGAATGTTTGCTCTGTGCTCCTGTCATCCTCTGCATAAACTGGTAGAACATATGACAAGTTTTCACTACTTTAATACTTATGCTTCTACTGGTAGCACTTCATTGTAGAGCTGCTCCTGGGCTGTTTGGGGCTTTGTGTTTGGGACTTTTAACCAAATATGTTTTCACTAGAAGCCATTTAGACAGCAGATTATGTGGTGGATAACTAACTAGTCGAAGCTTTACTATATTCAAATGGTATATTTTAAATTAATGGTAACAACTACAACAGTAAACATACTGATACTTAAATTCTTTAGCCAAAGTGGATACCGAGCTACCTGCCTAAAATCAGAAGGCAGCATTAAAGTCAGGAGAAAGTGCAACGACCTGGATTAAGCTGCAGTGGCTTTGTATGGCACACTACTTACTCTTCTTACTGTTCGACTTTCGCTGAAGGTCAGTTTGGCCATTAGCTAGATCAGCCTAACGCTGCATGCCCCACCTCTCCACTCCAATTCTTCTCATCTCCCCTCTCCTCACTTCTCCTCCGCTCCCCATGGTCTGAAGAGAGATGTGATGGGGCTAAATTTATCTTCACAGAAACCAAAACTAAGATGTTAAAAGAGAACTCCTGCCAGCTTGGTAACTGACTGCTGATCACCATCAACTTCACCTTCGCGAGGCGTCTGTCAAACAACCCCCCCCCCCCCCCCCC
>NW_019520210.1:22765-75324 GCF_002814215.2 Seriola lalandi dorsalis
CCTCTCTATCTCCCTGTGTGTGTGTGTGTGTGTGTGTGTGTGTGTGTGTGTGTGTGCGCGTGTGTGCATGTGTAGGACAAAGAGAAAGTGAGACAGAGAGGGTACTGTGTATACATTAGAATGATTAACATGTTGCAGGTAGACAGCCGGTCAGCCAGACAGCTGGGTCACATATTAATTAGTGTCCTAATTATCAGTGACCTTTACCTCACAACAGTTCCAGACTTGTTTTACCCTCTGTGTCTCTGCCAATTCATTTAGGAATATGTAGCCTGTTTGCAACTGGCAAGTGTCAGTAGTTCATGCATCTTAAAATAAGCTGTGAAAAACAGCTGTTGTGTTTTAGTATATCTGTGCTACTGCACATTTTAATGCTGTGGCAGCATAATTATATTGGTAAATTCCTATATTTAAACCACTATATTTACACTATCAACACTTTATTATTAAAAATTGGATATCATGTTTCTTGTCACTTGCATTTGCAAGCCCTTTGACAGTAGGCTTTCCTTATTTTCTCTGTAGCGTGTACTCTCGCTTTAGGGCAGATAACAACTGGAGAATGGATTTTGTTTACAAATCAAGTGATTTCTAAAAGGGAAAAAACACGTATCATGTGATGTTTGGGGTCAGTGGGCTCTATTTTAACAGTCCAAAGTGCATGGTATGAAGGACATGGAGGAAGTGCATTAGGGGCGTGTTCAAATGACTTTTGCTATCTACTATATAATGGTGGTAAAAACAGTTGCTGCACATGGTTCAAGAGGGTTGTACTTAATCTCATAATTATTCATGGGTGTGTTTTGGACAAAACATGCAATAAACCAATCGGTGTGCCATCTCCCATTCCCTTTAAAAGCCAGGCGCGCTCGCACCTAGTGGATTGCTATTATAATGGTGCAGTGTTTGACACAGAATTAGATCCAATTTGTGGTGAGTTGATTGCATATTGTGACTGACCAGTGAGCCCAGACCTGACACACGCACACAGCAGCTCTTTGCACTCCAAAGGGCAAGGAAGGGCAGAGCGAATCAATGAGCTGCGCACAGCTCTACAAAGAAGCAATGGCATAAATCACAACGTTAGACATCTTCTATGTTATATGTGTGAATAAGTGTAAAGTGTAAATACATTTTCTGTTCATTATGAGACTGTGGTGGACAAATCTAGTCTTGGTGATGAATGGGAAACACTGTTGCACACTGCTCATGCGTAACAGGTAGAGTGTATGCACGTTGTGCACCTGTCCATCTAGGTGCACAATACTCTCTTGATAATGTGACTTTAAAATAACAGTGAATACTGCGCCACTGACTTCAGACAAGGTTTCTGTCGTCAATCATGCAATTGCTTTCCACTACCTCAAGATAGCAATGTGCCACATTGTGTCTGACCATACACACAAGACATTTGCGTTGCACTTTGCACCGCTTTATGTCGGGTAAGATAGGGCCCATTATTTCCAAATGTGTCTCTGTGGGCAGTTATTATAAAGATTAGACTGTTTTACTTGGAAAACAGCATTGTTGTTCAGTTGTTCAAAAAGCTTTAAATACTTCCCGAAACCGCAATGAAAATGTTGGCGAAAATGAAAATGTGATCCCGCCCTCACTGCCACTGCTACAGGTGCAACCCGTTGAGATCCACTGTGTTACTAATGTATCAAAACTCATTTTACATTTCACAATGATCAATTTAACACATGTAAATCACACAAGTGTTATCATATTTAAATTTAGGGCAAGCTGTATATTCTGTAAATATTACACATTGCGCCTATTGTATTGTTTTCCAACTGCATGTGTCACGTGACTATTTTGGTCCAATCATGTCGAAGTAAGGCCAGTTTAATTAACCCAAGATAGACAATAAGCCTGAGTTTGCAGACATTCAAGTTGGCATTGTGGAAACATTTTGGTCATCATGGACTTTGGAGAATCGTTAAACTGTTTTTGTTTACGTTTGGTAACAAAGTGAAGTAAGTAGTACGAACCCTGTAAGCAGGGAGTAGGTCAGGGAGGGATGGATGCACATACAAAGCATCTGACAGGGGTTTGTATTCTGTCTCCCACCAGCAGTCACCATTTTCATTTAAAGATGGCACATGACAAAATCGTCAATAGAGTTGTTTTTTCGGAAACCTTCCATTGCCCTGTTTCTTTGTATGATACTAGTAAATCCAGGGGATTGGATGAACTTGTAGGCTTTCAAGTTTACATCATGTAGTTCATTTTTGAATAGAAACAGCTTAAATATGGATTTATCAGTTCATGTAAATACAGTACAATTCACAGTTTCGCAGATGTTTGAGTTTCTGAGGACTCTTGAATCATGTCCAAGGACATACAGTATTACTTTGTCCACGACTGATGGCATTATGCTTGAAAATGCCCTAAGAGTAAAGCTTTCAAAGCATTGATTTTGAAATATAATAAAGCTTTTGAATCGGTCAAAATAAATAATCCTTTTGCAGCAAAGAAACTTGTTAAACTAAACTCTATGAGTAATTATAACTCCCTTGTTAGGAAAGCATTCAGCTATGTACCAAGGGGAGAGTAGAACTATCCACTAAAGGCTCATAGCTACACATTCTGTTACACATTTTGTACCTGAATATTTATACACTAGTACAAAGTGTGTACTAATGCATTATTCACCATAGTACTGTGGAAGAGAAATAAGGATTTTCATTGAAATGTGACTTTACTGGTCCAGAATCAGCCTCTCCTTTAACCAAAAGTTTCACATAAAGTGTCCATCTGGCATCTCTCACAGAAATGTTCAGCTATGAAGTTTATCACTGCCTCAAGGACTTCTTTTTACACAGCGCGCTCATTGTGCATGCTTTTTTAATTGAATTAAGGAGCACTCAGTGTGGCATCTCTGTTATTGTTATCTTGTAGGTGTACAGGGTTATTAAAGAGGGAAGCATGTTAAGTCATTTGTTATCCCTGGCATTCTAATAAACATGTTGGCTTTGGGCAAGGCCTGCAGGTTGTCTGTGCAGTTCAGATTGATACTCCTGCCATATCTAGAGCTATACACCTCATTATCCTAACAGGATGCTTAAGAGGAAAAAAGACAGTGCGAGCGAGGGAAACCGCTGCACATTTTATTGTTTTTTTTTTCTTTCTTTCACAGGAAAGAGTCAAGAATGCATTTCAAATCATGTATGCGCAGTAGGAGACCTGGTGTAAAAATGTCAAGAAAGCATTGACTGACATGTATGTGGAAATTATTCAAGTTTGCCAGTTTTGGTTAATAGAAGTGAATGAGTAGAATAACTGACAAAAGGGAATAAAAACACAGAACAAAGACATTTAACCTCATTGCCCCAATTATTCCCGACTGAGATCCACGCTTATTTTGCTAACTTTTTTTCTCTTTCAGCTCAAGCACTGGTTCTTGACACATATAACCCCATGGGTTTTCTGTCAGAGAAGGCTTGATTTTACTAATTGGTACCAAAGCTGTTAATTGGAGCTGTGGAAACAAGAATTGGAGAATCAGAGGGCACTCTCTCGGGAAATATGTGTGTTCAACCTTATTTTCCACCTTTGCTCATTGTGTTTTTTTTTTTTTTTTAGCTTTCTAACTGCAGAGAGAACATCATTTTGTTGTCACAACAAAGTGCCCAGTAAAAAAATATAATATGAAAAAATGTCACATTACATGCAGCACTGCATATATTTATAGTAAGTTATACAGGCCTTATTGGCATATTCTCATAACTGTAAAACAAGGATTATCATGAAGGTGCACATTGTAATAAAGCAATGTTTTTTAGACAGGAGGGTTGCACTTATTCCACTTCTTGTCCCTCGATACCAAGCCTAAGTTTGGGCATCAGCTGATAGTGAGTATTGATTCAGTAACAACAAAAGTAAGACACACATGGGGCACCACAAAGATCTAATGTGTTTATAAAATAGAAAACACAATCTCTTCTAGTGAATGTTTTCTCCAACTGTGATCAGTTAATCTCTTCCAGCCACCTTACCTCTTCTTAGGGGCCAAACATTCATCCCTTCAAATGTGTAGAAAAATTATTTTCCATTGTCAGCAACATTAGCAGCTTTAAACTCACTGTCACTCTGCAACAGCCACATGCTGTGCACCTTGGGAAATACAGTACGAACAATTTATCATGGGAAATCATCATCAAAAACAAACAGAGTAAGCATAAAAAAGCATCAACTGTGAAATAACAGAATTGGAGGAACATCCCCTTTCTCACTGTTGCAGCAGTTCTTGTTATTCTTTGGTGTCTGAGTTGCTCACTCTAACTTGCTCGAATATGTTGTGACACTGACAACCAGACAACATTTTTATTTATCTATTTATTTTGTGACATGAATTGGTTCAGAGAGATGCAACGTCAACTTGCACTGCTTGGTGAAAAACATGCATTTCCAAAATGTCAACTTTTCAGGAACCAAGAAAAAACAACTTATTTTTATCTTGGTCACATTTCATTTTTGAAATGTTCCGCTTGATTTTGAAAGAGCCTTGTGAGCCTAAGAGGTTGAAGACTTTTGTAAACCTTTAAAAAAGCACGTCAACCCACAACCTCTGAAAGAAGACTCATTTTATCATTTATTAAAAGGTCATAGCTATGCGAAAGAGTTGTTCTTGTTGATTTACTATGCTCAGTGTATAAAAAAAGTTACAACAAAGATCATCTATAAATTAATATACTACTACTACTACTACTACTACTACTACTAATAACAATAATAATAATTGAGAGTGATAAGCATATTTAGGAATGTAACCGACCACAAAAATTTAACTATACAATCTGTCTGTGGTTCAGCTTTTCCCTCAAAACTGACTCTGTATTGTGAGCCATTTTATTTTTGGCACTAGCAAGTCATCTTATCTTTATTAATGGGGCCATGTGACCAAGTGTCATCATCAAAAACTTTCCAGCGACAAAATTCAGCCTCGTGGGCAGCAGATGCTGCAGCGGCTTTTGATGTGTTGCCCAGTACTGAGAACCCATGCAGTTTGAGTCTGGGTACTAACAAAATTTCTTGATATGTACAACATATCCACACGAAGCCAGCAGTGCAGTCGACAGTGCAGTGTTGGAATTTGTCCAGCGTGCGTTGGAGGATTTTCAGAGGTCTGACCTATAAAAATGGACGAGGACCAGATATCAAAAACCTTCGTCTGACACTGGAACATCAATTGTTGCACTTTTGAAATCAATCGGAAAACATTTATGATATTGTTCAAGCGTGGGTTGAAGCAGCTTTTCTGCTGACTTCACAATTCAACCGCAGCAGCATAAAGACCCCTTTACTCATCTGCATAGATTTCCTTGTGGTCATCGAACAGTTACGAGCAGTCAATTGCAATCAGCAAAAGTAGACTTGACTCTCATGTAGGCAAACAAATATTATGTGGTGGATTGTGACTAAAGCCCCGAACCTTATATCCCATAACTATTGAACAGTTTCATGCACATGTATAAGAGAGGATAAGAGTTGAAAGAGAATGTTTTAGATAGTTTCTTAGTGTTGCAACGAGTTGATAAAGTATTGCATGCTGACACATTAGCTTAGTACAGCACTTTATGGTAAACTCATCTGTGAGTTATAAACCCCTAACTTCAAGAGGTGTACAAGTTGATGCTAAGCCCTGTTATTCTGGTGCATTCCTCAGCTTGAGATAAAAACATTTTAAGCTGAGAAAGGCATCCGATGAGCAAAATAATGGGTAATGAAATCCAGCCTTGTATTGTAGCTTTCAGCTACTAAGCAGCACAATCGGGCTGAAATATGAGACTTGTGCTTGTCCACATACTGTATATACGCTAATTTGCTGAGTATTATATTTTATTCATTTGAATAGTGGACCACAGGAATGATGGGTCATTATTAGTGAACCACAAAATTGCAAACTTCTCTTGTTGCCTGTTAGGATAAAGGGGGAAGCGGTGGTTATTATGAGCCTATAGCTATAGCATTAAGTTCACCAATTTCCCTGGTATAGTTGCACTAACTCTTTGTTAATGCATCCTTGAGCTAATATCACCTGTTCAGCTCTCTGAAACACAGAAATGCAGATATTTATCTGTTTTGTTCATGAGTCTGTGCAAGGAAATTGATAAACGTAAGATGAGCAAGAACAATAGTATAACACCAATAAGGTCCTTCGGAGTCTACTCTAAATATACAGCTTCCAAATGTATTTGAATGTGTAAATTAACTTTGTAGATGGTTTAGTAAGATTTCACACCATTAACTATGAAATGCAAACCTCTTTGTGTCTCACTGAAAGTTGAAATAATCTCATCTAAATTTTGCATACACTGTAGCATGTGGACTTGTTACAGAATTATGGCAAACTGCAGTCTTGTGTGATAATGACATGCAACCAAAAGATTTTAAGGGCTCTTTCATCTTAATAAATCCACTTTCTATTGTAAATACCAATGCATTGCTGGTTTAGTGTTTTTTTTTCTTTCAAGCTATAGCTCATATTTCCTTTCCCCAATAGTCACTAGAAATTAGTTTGTGGAGGTAGTTATTTTAAATTCCCGAATATGCTCCCGAACAACATCTGAGGAAGGATTTGATTATTTACCCCTGCACTGCAGAGGTATGCACTGATAGAAACTGTCAGGAATTCCCTGGACCTGCTGGTGTTATTGTTAGTTTGTAGCACAGCAATTGTTAGCGTAGACAGCGTGTTTAACATAGGCAGCTCTTAACAAATGGAGTCGCAGAGCAGTGGTGATTTTGATCAGTGGTGTACCTGAGGGGCAGGAATATATTTAAGGATATGTGCAAATTGGAGGATTGTGCAAAATGCTATTTCAACACCTAATCACATCTATTTATTCATGGGGTCATTTCTCATATTCACATTCATACATGCACAAGCAAGTTCACAACTCAGTAATCCTTAACTGATCAGAGGCTTCTGAGACCTGCCAAACAAAATCAGCTCACAATCTGTACAGAGTTCACTGATGAATATTAAATGAAAAGGGTAAAGAATTAAGCTAAGGTGTGAGGGTTAAATTAATAAATAAAGGTGCTCATATATATATATATATAAATAAATAAATAAATATATATATATATATATATAAAATATAAAATATAGAAATAAAAAGTTGAATCTCCTGTGGTCAGCCTCCATAGACCTAGTGGTCTTTGAAGGCATCATTAGCTGGTTTTATCAGCACATTGACCCTAAAACTAGTACCTGAGGGGCCTGACTGTAGTGGTGCAGACATGAGCATATGAATCTTGGATGGATGAAATAAGACTTTGAAGTGGATTTTCTATTTGAAGGATTATACATCAGGGATTTTGATTCATGCCCATTTTTTGTCCTTCAGGCTATGTGCTTGTGTGGGTGGAAAGAGTTATCGTTCACAAAATGATTACCCTATCTATTTCTTTTTCAACGTAAACAATATTTAGTTAATGAGTTAACAACTTGGTGGTTAAGTGCATTTGAATTGGTTCCTCCTGGTTTTTTTTTTTTTTTTTAAATGACAACTGTTTCTTGGAGTGAAACAAAAACCAAAATGTACCTGTAACTGTACTGTTCTGAGGGAATTTCTAGGATTGAATCCTCAGAGGACGCATTTTCATACTACTGACGATCTTTCACACAAATAAAGCAAAGATTTCAGGTAACAAGATAACAAGGATGCCTGAAGCGCTGAGAAATATAGATTGTTTTATTACGGTCTCCAAAGCCTGTAAACCAAACCAATTGTCTTTTACTTCCATTTTTTTCTTTTTCTGATCGTACAGTAAATTGGAAATATAAATACCTTACAATAAAGATGATTATTTCAATACAGATGAAAATGTCATAGCATAATCATTTGTATTTCATATGGATTTTCCTAATCCCAGTGTATGTTGTCATGACCTAGTTTAGTATTGAAATTTAGTGAATACCCTCTACTTGGTAATCCTTGAATGTAATATAGGCACCCTTTCAGCTTGAATGACCTATTTCAAGAAAACAATGTTTTGTTTTGAAACAGTCCTCTAAGCCATACCAAAGGGACTATGGAGAACGGAGAGAGAATCCACTCCAATTTGAAAGTTTCTGGAGTTAGACTCTCTCACAGTAGCCCGCTCTAACGGCAACACCTTAATTTCCTTGAATAATTTCCATGACAATGGGGTCTTTGTATGGTTGCACATTGTTTTGGTTTACTCATATAGTTGAAGGGTTATTGTTTCCAATATGTTAATGCTGTTTTTTCCTGCAGGAATACTGTCTTTGAAGTAATCTCTTTGAGTGTGTTTGGTTCAAGTACCATTCTCAGGGGAAGGGGTTGAACTTTTAAAATGTAATTTTCCTCTTACCACCATTGAATAGTCTTACTGTGGCAGTTCTAACCTTGAGCCGTCAAAACAGATAAATCCTCGCAGATTGTATTCTGATTAGATTATCCGCTTAATCTGCAACACATGCATGGAACTGCAAGCAGTAGGAAAGCCACTTGCAAGGCAGAGTAAATGCAATAATAGCTAGATGCTAATACTTGCTGGCAGATTGCGATGATACCAGGGGCAAACAATATTAATGGAGCACTGATCCAACAGCTAACAATAACCCAATTTATTACACAAAAAGCTGACCTCCCCACACGAGTTGTCTAATGGCCCTTTTCACTGCAGCAAACTTTCCAGGAACTCAGGCACAGTTGTACTTGGAATTTGCAGTACATAACATCCCTCACATGTACAGCTTTTATTAGACTGTGGGCCACACTGGTAATTATCACCTTTAGGGCTATAGGATAGGAATAACATTTAATGTCAGTTATGTTTAAATGACAGTTATAACACTCAAACGAAAATTAAACTTTACTACTTTTTTGTATTTTTTCTTTGCTTAAATTGTTTCATTGTGTTGATATTTTAGAGCAGAAAAATAAAGAATTAACATTTTATTGCTACATTGGAAACCTCTATCTTGCCTTTCTGCTGTTTTCAATCCTTTTCAGAAATCTGCACATCTCCTTTTCAACATGAATTTAAGCATCACAGTCGTGCAGTAATTAATTACAAAAAGCAACGGGATCTCACCGTGTCTCATCGTGTGCAAAATTCTTACCTCAAGTAAAGCCACTGATTTCTCAACAGTTAAAATACAGAAAACTAATAAAACAGACTTGTAGGCTCTGAGCACCCTTCCTGAGGTTCTTCAGTTTCTGTTTTGTTGAAAAGGCAGATGAAAATACTTTATACCAAGATCCAAGTGAAATGTTTGGATGATAGTTGGACAGCTTGGGCTATAGTACAAGCATTTACTAGAAGTATTAACAGTATACTAACACTTGGATCTCATGGAGACACGGACTTACTAGGACTCCCTATTGTAAAATTAATGCTCAGATGAGTTTGAATGTCAGCTGTGTGTGCGTGTGTGCGTGTGTGCGTGTGTGCGTGTGTGCGTGTGTGCGTGCGTGCGTGTGTGTGTGCGTGTGTGCGCGTGTGTGTGCGTGTGTGCGCGCGTGTGTGTGTGCGTGTGTGCGCGCGCGCACATACATACATGTGCAGGTGTGCCTTCACCTTTGCATCTTGGCAGACATTTGTAAGTTTGAGTGTGTGCTGTCGATGATTGATAGATGTGATTCTGTTGGCGTTCTGCAGGCTCCAGCAGACAATCTCTGCTTTTCACCTTTGATTAAGGTTCTCTGCAGTATAATTTTGACACCTGCCGCTGTTCTGCACCACTCAACTCTGAAAAGTTCACTAAAATAAGTGTTTTGATCCCAGATATGGCAGCTATTAGGGCTTGAAATCCTTGTCTCTGGCAGTAATTCATAGCTTTGCTTTTGATGGATTTGAAAAAAAGTATAATGAAAAGGGTTTGATTTGTTATTTTTAGATCTTTCCAAACTGTCTTTTTGAATGCAACAGGATATATCCTATGATTCCCTCTCATTACTTTAGTGCAAAATAACAGTTGTTTAAAACAAACGCATATTTTGGAAGTACAATGAATTCAGTATAGCCACAAATTCAGATGGGGTCTGATACATATGCTTGATGAATTGATGGGGTAGAGTTTAAAGCTAGCAACCCAACTATAATCTGGTTTGAGTGGATTTAGCAACAACCAATTCTAAGACCAACTTAACTTCAAAATCTTGTAAAGACTGTCCAGTCAATGTTATTCAAAACACTGAAATGCAATTACAATGCCATTTCATTTATCATCTAGTCTTGGCAGCCAGAGAGAGGAAAAAAAAGACACCCCAGACCAAACGCTTCATATTCACTGCAGTGGTGGAATCACTTGAGAGCAGAATTGAGTGCAAATTGTTTTGTTGTCCTTACTAACTTCAGTGGTAGAAAGTGGAACATCTAAGTCCACGTAAAGTTTAAGAATTCCAATTTTCACAGTTTGGTCAAAGCCCTAGAACCCACATTTGTACGGACAAATATTGAGATGATAACAGTTTCCCGCAGGGTTACTTCATGTCGTAAAGTGTCCAACTGTAGCTCGTTCAGACTTTCATTTAAGCCAAGGTTGAAGAGTACAATTTCACTATTATTTTCCTGGGGGCCGTTGTGTTGAATCCAGTTTGTGACAAAAATACATTCACAACATACCAGCTCTTTGCCTGACTGAATTCAATCCCCCTTCTAAGAGAGAAGGTCCATTCTTCAAAACACTCTATACCATGAAAAAAAAAAAGAAGATCCACCACTTTGCTCATAATGCTTCTTACGTTAAGGTAGGCAAGCCATTTAATAGCTCAGGTAGTATCTATTGCACTGTGATAAGTGGCTGTAAGTGACTGTACGAGCCTTCTCTATTGAAAGTAAGTGGCTCAATATACATTAATATTTGTATTAAACTATGCAATACAGCCCCTTTATAACAGTATAGACTATTACAGTACCATTACAGTACATTCATTCATACACCTTTCACAGATTTCCCATCATTATTATGGGGTGTTCAGTGGAGAGACCCAAGAGACAGTTCCCAACATTTTGTCTTTCACTATTTTGTTGTACAATTTTGGAAAGTAGTAGCACAGTCAGTCTTTCATGTTTTTTGAGTCAGAGTAAAAGCAAGGAATGGTTTAATAGACTATGTGCTTCTGAATATTGAATAGTTTCACTTAGCTTTTGTGTAGGACTGACACTGGTTTGAAAACAAGATGTCTGGACCAGTTCGTAATCATTTAACAGACTGTGTGGAGCTGAAATTGACTTTGATTGATTGATTGATTTTTTGCATGTCATCCATCTCTGTATGTTACAAGATTAAAGGATTTACCAGTGAGCTGTGGTGGCGCAACCAAACAAAAAAAACAAACAAAAAAAACAAAACATAAAATGAATGAAATTACTATATTAAATGAATCCATTGTCACAAACAGGATGATGCAAACCTTACAGCGTTGAAGTAATTTTAAGAGAAATATTTTTTTCTTTCATTCAGTGACAGCATTATTACCCTTAATGTAGTCACTACAGACCTAAGCACAGCAAAACTCCTCGATGTTGAATAATGCGTCGTGAATGAAACGTCACATTCTGGAACAGTATACTGAATTGTACAGTGTCAAGTTGGTACTACTACTAATATATATATATAACTACTAATACTGCATGCCATACAAAAAAAAGAGGTCATCATCAGAGATGTAAAGTATCATGGACAATTGTGACTGCGACTTGAATGAGTTCTGTTGCCCAATAGCTTTGAGATAAGAGAACACAATCACCAGAATTACCTAGGATGTATTCAGTTTGTAGCGCCGTGAACTTCTTCTGTGCACCGTGGCCTGACCTGTGCTTTATGATTGAAATTTTGTGAAGGAGGGAAACCTGAGTACAGAAAAATTCTCACTATGTATTTGACTGCTTGAATATTGGTGGCTGACAAATATGCTGCTCGCCTCTGTTTAGCAGCTTCCTTTCATTTTCACAGTGACATTTTGTGGCAGGAGGGAGGTAATCTTGTTATGGACTGAACATGATGAAACTAACGTTAATCAACTGCACCTTGTTCGGTTTACAAAGGTTTAATGAACCGATCCTGACAAGTGCACTATGTGCTCTTCCACAAACACACATCTTTATTCTCCCTACTGACAGAAGAATTCCTTTGTGCATAATGAGAAATGTAAACACTAAGGACGTATTGTACTCATGACATTTTGAATATCTAGAACATATGAAGTGTTGTTATTTTATCTATGGGCTGTCGTGCATATACATTCTGAGTACCAGTCAGTGAACCCAGAGTTTTGCTATTCTAACTTTTTTTTCCCCCAAAATTTATGTCCAGAATATATTATAAATAGTTTTTTATTTTTATTTTTTTATGAAAGTCAAGTCCAGAGTACAGTCTAGAGCTATTTTATCTGATGCAGACTGAGCTTTCAGCATCTGGCTGGAGTTGCTACTTGTCCAATCATGCGCACGTACACACATGAGGAATTGCAACACAGCCAAGTGATAATGAGCCGAACGTGTCCTGAAATACACTGATAGCTCAGTGTTAATAAACAAAGTTTTTATAGTAGCTAACAATGACAAATGCCTAGTTACTTGGAAGTTTCAGGGACTCTGTGTTCAACATTTTATCATTAAATCCGACAGCATCCGATGTTTTAGTATCAACTTTTTATCCTTTGGGTTCAGGGGCGAACTGAAACAACTATTCAGGCTGGGAATTTGACTCCATCCAAGGCCACCCTGTTCACACAAACCACCAGACTGCCAGCATTTTGTAGGCTAACCCTATTCGTTGATGTAACTGGCAACCAGACTAGTTATAAACTTGGCCACTATGTTCATCTGGGAGAAAAGTTATCAAGATTACAAAGTACTAAAATCTAGCACTGACCAAAAAATATGAAAAAAATTTTTTTTTTAATATAAATATATAATTTTTTAAAACCATTTTAGCAATTACATATTATTGAAGGGGAATGTGGAGGCTACATGCGAGGCTAGTCATAGCAGAAACGGCATGCACAGGCCCTTAAGTGTAATCAGGTATGAAAATTGAATGACTTATATCCATGACAATACAATTTATATGTATTTACATATAAATATGTTAATAATAACGTATAAATAGGTGTTGAAAACACATTTCAGCTTGTCCCACCCTCACTGCTATTGTGAAAATGGTGGAGTCGAAAACACCTGGCCAGGGAGATGTATCTCTCTCTTTCTCTCTCTCTCTCTCTCGGTCACACACGAACACATTGACATCAGACCTTCTGTGAACAGCCCTCCCATCCGTGCACCCTCTGAATCAAAACTTGATCATGCGAGAGGAACGACTGTTGGCTTTTCCTCGCAGAGAACACGGCTAGCGTAGCTGCTAATCAATATGGACCGTTAGTGCAAGTGGATAAAGATAATGTAAATTCTTTAACTCTGACGCTGAATGTTTGCTCCCTTAATCCAGTTGAATATTGAAAAATATCTTCAGACTCAAAAGAGCTCGTCCTGTGGAGGCGCTAAGACAGTCTGGACCAGAGGTATTAGCGAAACACCTAGAGCTCCCAGAAACTTAACAAAACACACCCCTGCAAAGCTGAACAGTCTGACCAGTGTGATTAGCTATCCAATTAATTTGTTACGTATATATCCAGGCTTCAACCAGTGCTGCTTTGACAGCTGAAGCAGCAAGACAGGGTCAGGAAGGGATCGCTGCAGCTAATCAGGGGGATGGAGGAGAAGGAGGAGGGGGAGCAGGGGGAGGAGGAGGAGGAGGAGGAGGAGGAGGACGAGAGCAGTCAACATGCCGCTGTGGGAGAGGCAGCCAGGGCAGAGGCAACAGGTGAGATTGACAGCAAACACAGAGGAAGGGTTGTACATTGTCCAGTTATTTATTTGTCAAATAAATAAATATTACCCATCCAACCCATGGCCGTGTTGATGAGAAGCCCAATTTTGTCCCCATGTCCATAATTCCTAATGGCTGGTCTGTGCACAGGTGAGGTAAGCAGTGTTTCTGTCACCTCATTCCTGCTTGCTCTGTTAACGCTGGTCAAGTTTAGTGCTCAGGCCAAAACGACCAGGGCCATGGGGAAATGTCCCAGTGCTCCTGACGGGCTGCCTGTCGCTGCTTGGGTTAATATGAAATATTCTTTAACATCTCATGTCTGCTAATATTAGTACAATGAATCACACATCAGTATCAGTCGAGCATTTATCTGGCAAAACGCATGCTTGTTAACATACAGTGCCGACATTATACACTTATGGTAAGATCATGTGTGGTGAAAGCATCTTAGATATTTTCTAAGAATGGACGGACGTGCAAGTTACTCCGTTTTTCAGCTACATCATTATATTTGGTACCTTTGCCCGTCGGAACTCAGGTATAGCCTCCTTGGGACGGATAATCGTTTGTCAAATGACGGGTTTCAACACCCATACCAACTTATTTTTCCATGTCGTGAGTCATTTGGTTCTGAAGGAAAGTAATTATGAAATGATCTCATAATTTATATTCACAGTTTACCACCCTAAGTGGTTATTAATCGGCAGAAAGGTGAAGGAGAATTAATTTTTACTGAAGTCATCAATTAGAATTTTCAAATCCAACCACAGTTGTCATTTAAGTGAAAAATGCCTTTAGTGCCTTCACATTTCTTGTCTTTCAAGTTGTATTTCATACATTTATAAAAAATTCTCTTGAGATGTGTGTGATGCTTAGTGAAGTGTAAATATTAAGCATAAAATACAATTACAAGGCATGTAAAAATTATAATTATAATAAAATAAGGTCAGATACCAGTTTAGCAAATTAAAAAGTGAAAATGTCACCTTAATGTATGTATGTATGTATGTATGTATGTATGTATGTGTGCGTGTGTATATATATATGATGATCAGTTTTATCATTTCCTGTGCAGGAAGAATTCACAGCACATGGTTTTAATTAACCAAACTTAGTGATCTACAATGATGACACCCATCTGCAACCACACCTTTCCTTTATGAAATAAATTACATCACTGTCTGCAACTTTTGGCGTCTTACTAGCTACAGCAGTAACATCTGTCTCATTTAAGGAGCACTTGAACTTCTTGAATTTCATTCTTTCGGGCATATTATTAATAGGACGTGTAGTTAAGAGATGCATTTGATTGTGTGTGTGTGTCTCTCTCTCTCTCTCTCTCTCTCTGTGGAACTGCAAGCATTAATAATTTTCCGTTTTTCAATTATTTCAGTCAATAGGACCAGAGTTAGGAATAAACATACATACCCTACACATTTCCATCTGGCAGTAGTTTGGTGGAAGTAATTTGCCATAAAAGGCAGCAGTTCATTTGTAATAAAGGACAAGAAGAAGACCACAAACTATTGCAAAGAACACAGTTTTGAAATAATTTTAAAAGTGGACTTTAATGAGGACTTGAATTGGGTAGGAAAAAAATGCATTCGGTATTAGTGTGAGAGTTAAAAGACACACAGTGGGTCGAAACGATTACTGAGCTGAACTGGTTATTTACGATGAAAATGTAATATTTATCTTAATTCTGACATCTGTTATAATTCTTTTTTTTTTACCCTCCCATCCATCATATTTAGCATTGGCAACTACTCAAATACTACATGTTTGACAGGCCTCTATCTGCAACATATCACAGACATTTTAGCCCCCAGTGACTCGGTGCATAGCTTCAGACCCTCAGACGGGGTTCTTGCTAATGCACTGCTTATTAAATTGATATTATCATCCAATAAACAGAAATGTGATCAATCACATAATTTAAAGAGTAACTTGACACCACTCTTAACAGCAGCAATACATTGCTCTCTATGGTTGAAAGTTTCAAGTCCGTGTCACCTCTAGCTACACCCAGCTAACGGGTGGGGTTCGATGTGGTTTTGAGTGTGCTCAGTTGAACCTGTAACCACGCTCCTCAGTGATGTCACCGTGTACTGACACACCTCTACATTACCGCAGCAAGGTTTGAGCTCAGCAAAAACAGGGGGTGTTAAGTTACTCTTTAAAGAAAGTAAGCTGCTAGCACATCTCAGTGATTATAGGAAAAAAGAAAATACAGTCTAGCTATCACCGTAGGATTATAGACACCTCTCTGTAATGTGTGTTGCTTATTTGAACTTTATGGTCGCATTGATTTATGGTGGCATGGTGGCTCATTGTGCAGACCGTCCTGTAGTTTGAATGATCGCCCTGTGTTCTGATGTATTTTGGCTGTGTGGAATGTGTGTGTTACCCCCTGCAGTAGTCTGGGGTGTTTTTTGCCTTGTGGACAGGTTCAAGCCTACAATGCTGTACCTGTTAAATTTGGTTCATTCGATATTTTTCATATCGTTATATTCTTCTTCTACAAAAAAAGCTTGTTTAATAATGATATTAATTCTATCAGCCCTTACCAGATCTAATAAGTATTTAGCGTAATTTGCCCTCTCTTGACAACTTCACAAATCATTAGAGGTTTGAAGTTCAGAGTACTCATTGCCTCAAGCTACCAATTTTTTAAATTTATTTATTTTTTTCCTGGAAAGATAGCATAGTCTAATAATGACTGCACTTAATGTAATATCTCAAGAGTTTTGATAAACATGAAACAAAAGTATTGGGAGAAGAGACGGCACAAAAAAGCAGTACACCAACCAAAAAAAGTGGTCATTATAACATATTCCAGTTAGTGATGATACTGTTTTTATTCACAGTTTCACACATGATGCTCTCACTCATTAAAATGACTTAATGAGTATCTTGAAAATAACTTTTTTTTTTTAATCACAATGGTCATGGGTTATCACGAATTCTGACTACGAGGCCTTGATTTCTGTGTAATGCCAAAATCGAAACCATCCCAATTCATATTGACTCATTCATCTTTTGAACCTGAAAGAAAATGGACTCAGGTATTGGACAAAAAGGTAAAAAAGAAAAACAAATTAGAGCACTTACCTCATGTAACTTTTTTAAGTGCTGAAAGATTGCTTTTCTTTCATGCCTAGTAACTCTCATTACATACCACCCAGGGGGTGAGGAATCAATTTGTGAAGCTTAAAAAAAATGCAGTATTTTTGTGTGTGTGTGTTTGCTATTAAATAAATTTAAAAAAAAGAAATGAAAATAATCTAAATCAATCTATGTGTCATGTGGGCAGTATATCAATGTCTTTTTCTTTGTCATCAGCCATTACTAAATAAAACACCATTAGGTATTCCTTGTCACAGTTTTGTCACTTTTAGTTCTGCTGTTTGTAGTATCCATTGAATATCACATCCTTAAGCCTCCCAGTTAAACAATGCAACTGAATTGGTCGTGAGAATCTATTCAACCCTCAGTATTTTCATATTTGAAGTGCAGAGTTGAACATGTAGTCTTCAGTCAAAAGTATTGTTTACACACAAACAATTGAAATAGTACTGCTACTCACTCACTCTCTGCTGAGTTGATTCAGTTCATAAGAGATTTTGCTTTCTTACCCACTGTGTAAAAAAAAAAAAAAAAAAAAGACACCACATGCTCATGAGCAGCAGCAAACGCACGAGGACATTTGCTATGTACAAATGGCATTTATTTGTTCGTTTGCTTTGTTTTGGTATTAAGCCGCAGACTCTTACTAAATTGCCCCCCCCCCATCTCTGAAATCCACCTATGCCCTTGTTCTTGTTCTAACTGATGATGGTAAATGACGGGTCTTTATGTTTGTGTTCCAGTCTGTGATCCATATCTAAAGAGCTCCTTTTCAAACCTTGCATATTATACTGCTCTGTTTATCTCAAATGTGATATTTTCATGGTGCCTCACATACATTGGCCAAAGATGATGCCTTATTGATAGCATGACTCCATAAATTTGGTTCAAGGAAAACTGACTCTAATGGTCACATTGTGTGCCTGAGATGTGTTTTGAAATCATGTGGTTTGTCATCCATGATTTGGAAGGGATTATGTTCCTAAAGCCATGTTTCCTCAGGCACTGTTTTCTGTATGCGTCAGTGTGTTATGATCGTGTTCATTGGAAGGACTCCGTGGTAACTTATCCTTATCCTGGTGATTGTGTATTGTTACTCACGATGTATTTCTTCATAGTGTAGCTCTTAATAAGAAGTTTGATCTCTGCGACTTGTCCTTTTTTAAATGTTACCATAACCTGAGTTGTGCTATATTATCTATTCAAGCAAACGATAGTGTTTGTTCTACGTACTTGGTATGAAATTAAATCTATTCATGTATGGTAACTGTTGCAAATATCCAATATTAGCTGAAACTGATAAGGCCAACACACTTAATTGCAAGTTAAACCATTTCACTGTTGTATTTCCTGAGCGGATGCATTTTTGCATCTAATGCATTTAATCAAAACTGGGTATTTTCATATAAAATTAAATTGTAACTAACTTGTAAGCCCTGTAGCTCTCAGACCGGATTGTTGATCCCCATGATTAATTCATTCCCACAGACACACCAGCAAATCACAATCCAAAGTCCAGCACTTACTTTGTCTTCAAACATCTCTCTTTCTTACTCTTTCTTTTTGTCTGTGTACTCCATTCATTTTCTAGTCCTCTTTTGTACTTTTTTTTTTTTTGTCTTCATCGCTCTTATGTTCCCTTTCCACCCCCAACCTCCATTCCCTTCTGTCTCTATCCTTTGTTCCTTTCCCTTTTTCTCTCTGCCTTGCGCTGTCTGCTTACCTCATTCACACTGACGGCTGCATCTCTAATAACTATTGAAGGATGGTCATAGTTTTCGCAGTTTTCTCTTTTCTTCTTGACTCATATCTACCTCTGGGAGCTGGTTAGGCCCACCACATGTGAGATGAATGGAGGATCAAATGCAATAAAGTATTCTCAGATTTTGTATTTCCCAACATTCTCACAGGAGAGGAGCAGGTATGTAGGGAAAAAAAATAAAGTCACTTAGAACTGCCCTTGTATTGCGTAGGGATGTCAGGAGACGTTAGGGGTTTCAGAGTTTGTATTTCTGTATTTTTGCCATCAAACAGCTGTGTGCATTTATTTAAAAGAAGCATTTTAAATGAAGAGGAAGTATCAGTAAGTTGAGAGGCATTGGTATACAATATATTATTGTTTGAACATTGGCCATTTGAGAATATATACTGCTGATTCTCCCTCCCTTCTGATGTGTGGTTTCATGTGATCACTTGCAAAGTCTGTGTGATGTTCAGTCATGGAAAAGGGTCTCAGTGTTTTTTTGGTTTTTTTTAACAGTATCAACAGGGGCAACACTGCTTGTGGCTATACAAGCTTAACACCAATCCACTTGTGTGTTTTTCTGTAACATTTATAGAAAATCGGTCTTTCACTGTTTGCTGATCTTTAGGTCAACCATCAAAATAGCTGTGAGTGGGAGAAGCCAAGCATATGGCACACATAAAGTTTCAATTGTATCACAGTGAGCTGTTAAGTGTGTTGAAGTTGGATTGGAGGTATTTTGAAGGTAAATGTCACTTGTCACACTGATATCCATGGCAATGTTTATGATTTAGACTTTAAATGCTCGTCATTCACGGTTGGGAATGTAGTCTTTGTATTTTCCACTGTAAAAACGTTCCTATACAGAGGCATCTGCCCCTTATTAATGCTAAATACTAAACTTAGCCATGTTGGACATTTGTTTCACAGTGTTAGAGGGTTGGGTTACTGTATGTCAAAGGTTTTAGTGAAGAAGAAAACACAACACACAGTTCTATACAGACCGCTTGCTACACCTCATATATTAACCCCTCTAACAACCAGAGATCCGGAGGAAAGACTCGTCCATTTTTCATCACAAGTCTAAGTCACCGGATCTCAGCTATATGTTTTCCTTCCCACTGCTTTTGGTGACCCTGTTTAAAAACCTGAGGATGACAAAATGTTATTGTTTTTTTTCTTCATAGTATTGTTTCTAAAGTCTGATGATTGTTTAAGAATAAGTATGCAGGTGGAGTCATTAAAAATTTAAGTTTCTGCCATTGAAGTAAAATAGATTATTAAGCACTTTATCTGTGTGCAGGCTTCATCCTTTTCTACCAGCTTAGTCAGAAGGGCTGCTAGTTTTTGTTCTATAATTCTTACATTTCGATGAATAATGGAGGAGACTTTCAGAGCGAAGGTGCATCTTGCACTCCTGAAGCCCAAGGTTCCCAATTAGAAGCATGGATTGGTGCCAGAGCACATGTTTCTCCACTGTATTTGTTGGCACTTTTGAGATATACCCTCCTGAAGAATTAATGAAACCAGCAAACAAAGCAGCACTTGCCACAGATATTTCATGCTGCCTTCACAAATTTGCCACTGTGCAGCAAGAGATTGTCACGTAGCAGGCCCGTGTGCTGCTGCTTCTCTAAATGGCTGAAGGAGCACAAACACACTGCCTTTGTCACTGCTTTGTTATGTGATAGTGCTAAGTAGATTACTTCACACTGTCTGTCTTCAACAAACATGATCATTGTAAGTCACAGGGCAAAGGTCACGGTTTGGGTCACCTCAGTTGAGTTTGGTAGAAGCAAATCTCGGCATCATCCTTCAAAGAAGCTGAAATCCGTCTTCACCCAAGTCAAGCTAAAAGGTCTAGACAAAAGGTACAGCTGTTTGGTGTTTTTTTTTTTTTTTTTTTTTTTTTGGAAGTGGGTTATATTGAATGCAATTGCTATCATTTTATTTTCAGAGCGTCAGATTGTCAACAGCCTTGACCCTACAGAATTTAGCTCAGAAATGGCCCGTGGACTTAAACTGAAGGAGAGTTCAGCAGGGTCTTGTTCATTTCATATTTATAAAGGAAACACGGCTTTGTCCTTAAAAAAAAAAAAAAAAAAAGGCACGACTTCTTTGGCTTGCTAGTGAGTATGTTGGTTTTATTGTTTCCAGAGAATATAGACTCCCATGGAGCACAGCAGCTACCTCTAAGACACACTGTGACAAAACTTTAGAGAAGAAATTGGGTTTTGGGCAAGTGTTCATGTTGCCAGCTGCCAGGAAGTATCTTCTGTTTTCGGTTGACATCCTTATGGTGTTATTTGAGGTTTTATTCTGCTTTGCTTTTCCTTTATTTTGTTTTTGCATTTTACATGATGCCTCCTGTTGTTCGGCTCAGTAAAACGACATCTCCATTAAAAGCATTTGTGTGTTTACATGCCTGAAGGAGATTAATTATTAAAATACTCAAATCGTTCATTAACAATTGAAAAAGAAAACAAAATGACTCACAAAGAACTTATTTGCTGCAAATAGGTAAGCAATTAATACTTTTTAATGCTTTTTCATTTGAGGGTGTAAGGTAATTTTGTGAATGCAAAGTATTTTCAGCAGAGTCGCATTGCACCTTAGTGTCTGTTGGTTATTAGTTAAAGCATTATCTACACTGAATTAGGTTCAAATCAGGCAACTATTTCACATTAGCAGTTACGTTTTGGAGGCTGGGAAATGTATATTTTCCTACAGTGAATTGCAACTGAAGTATGGTTATAATTGGTCTGCCGAAAGCAGATAGTGAAATTTGGGAAAAACTGTGGCCATGGTTAAAGAATAAATAGTTGAGTGCTGCTGTAGTGAGATGGGTCATGAAACCAGTACACCAGTAATGAGGCAAATGGATGCCCATTGACTATCCCAACACAACACCATGACTGGCACATTTTCGTCAGAATTAAATGAACACACGGGCACAAAAGTCAGTGTCAGTTTAAGTTATCACTCTTTGCAAATGTGTTTTATATAAATATTTCTGACCTGCGTCACATTTCACCCACTCGTAATTACTTATCCAAAAATTGCCGCTGGAATCTAAAGGCCTTGGAGTGAAAGTCATGTAGTCACACACATGCACACACATATATGCATGTATGCACATATACTCTCACGTAGTCTCCACAAAGTCAATAAGACAATTAATATGCCCTGTGAGACACACAAATGGGTCGGGCGGGAAAATGCTGACACACACTGTCCTATACAATGCTCTTCCAATCTAATTATACTGTAAGAAGTCATTGGACACATCGTAAAACTTGTCTGTCTGTTGCTCACTGTAATAAAAAGTATTATGAAATCAGTCTCAAGATGGCCACCTACTTCAGTGACATTGGGGATTGTATTAACAGGGGTGGGAAATAGACTGCTAATAATCATATGCTGGACTTTTGTTATGTCATTTGACCACATTTGTTTTTGTTTTCTCTCACTATTCTTACTGATATTATCAATTTTGAGCCAGAACAACATACAAACAGTGGTTTGGCTTGCATATAATGTGTAATGTGTCCTGTGTATATGAGTATTAGTGGCTGTGCTGTATGCCTCTATTCTTGTGAAGCCCATCCAGTGTCCTTACAGCTGCAGCAGAGGTCAGTTATCGCAGGTCTCTTCTTCTTTTTCCTTCCTTCGCCTTTTCTCTCGCCGCCCTCTCTCTCTCTCTTGCTCTCTCTCTCTCGCTGTCTCATTCAAAGGCTTGCTCTCACCCTGCAACCATGGCAAATAACTGCCGTCGCCTTTGTAGGTCGGGCGAATTACACAACGTGTCATGTTGGTCGTGTAGCAGGTAGCAGGGCCCATGGGAGATTGAGTGGCTTTAATTACATTTCTCTTGCTGGCCGTTGAGGAGAAAGGAATTAAATGGGACTGTTTTCTTAATCAGCTCTCACTCGGTGGGTAACCACCCTAGCTTTCCAAATGAAAAAGTGCATTGAAGCGTAAACTCTATGCTGCATCCAGTCATGCTCATGTGGTAAACAATGGTGTGTGTGTGTGTGTGTGTGTGTGTGTGTGCGTGTGTGCGCTTTTGTGCTTGTATGCGGTGTGTTTTGAGTTCTGAGGATGGACATTTATTGCCATTTCCATGCCCTGTTCAGTGTGGGCTTTACTTTATCTGTAGAGTTGGAATGAAATATGTTTCTATTGATTGCTGTCCTTGGAAAGTGAACAGATGCTGGCGGTGGTTTTGAAATAGTCTCAGCATGAGGAACATGAACCTTTTGTGTGAGCAGATAGATCTCATACTGCAGGGCTAGGCAGGCCTAAGAATGGCTTTAGGAAATGAAATGCATGATTCATTGGACGTACAAAGCTTATTACTGAAATACAATAGATAATTGTAACAGTGAGAAAGCCAAGCCAATACAAACTGTTCATTCTAGCTGTTTCACTCCAGTTTTTTTTTTTTTTTTTTTACCTCAGCTCTTTACTTTGTTTCCCTCAATTTCTCTGCTCACTTGCTCACCTTTTGCACCTCATGCATTCTTATGTAATTCTTTACTCTTTTTACATTGTTTTTTTTTCATTCTCTTTTTTCAATTTCCACTTTCCATTTTACTTTTTCCTTTGGCTTCGACATCCATTTTTCCTCTGGATGCACTCTGAGATGGTTGAGCTGCAGCTGTGAATTTACTGCCCCATCAGGTGCTTCTAATGTATAAAGTAGAGCATATAATGGTTATTGAACAGGAGAGAGTTATGGTGCGTGGTATTTATATCCTTGGCCCCTGAGTCCGATAACATGATATTGAGATTGAGCTGCCCGCCAAGCGCGGGGTGATTCTAGAAATACAGGACACTCCACACACATAGTAAAGAGCAGAACAGAGAATGGGGATCCTATAAATGAAATAGGGCCAGTGTGGTGTAAGATAAGAAGGTCCAGAGGTAAGGTAAGGCATTAATCCTGATGTATTATGACATGGTAATATCAGAGGTCAAGAAAGATGTGAAGGATGAATTCATGACCTTTAATCTTAAGCTGGTGTTGAGGTTAAATTTGATGAGGCCTGACCTTGTTCCCTCGAGTAGAAAAGGCAAAGAAGCCAATAAAAGTTAAAGCCCTTGGGGTTGGGATGGGACTAAGCCAGAGATGGACAGGTGTGTGTGTTCACGTGCACATACATGTACACTGTGCGTGCGTGTGTGTGTGTGTGTGTGTGTGTGTGTGTGTGTGTGTGTGTGTGTGTGTGTGTGTGTGTGTCCAATAGCAGCGGAGTTGTGTTTGTAAACACACGACAGAAACCCGAGAGGCTGATGAACCTGTGTGCTGACACTAAGAGAGGGGTGCCACAGTGTGGATCAATAGTTTAAAGTGTTGGGTAAGAGACACAAACAGAAAGCGATATATATAGAGAGCAACAGAGGACAGGAAGTTAAAAACAGCTGTATGATAAATGATTGCAGAAGGTGATTGGGGCAAAAAAGAGAAAACAACTGCTTTTGCACAGCTGGTCTGCAAAGTGGTGCAATTTGTATCAAAACTGTTGCTGATACAAGACATGTGCAAACAACAGAAGACAGAGTTTGACCTTGCTTGAAAAATTAATGGCACATGTCACTGGACATGTAGCGGGACATCAGTCTTGGGGCATGACAAAAGGCCTGACTGTGACACCTTGAGGGTTATGAAGATGATTTTTTTTGCTACATGCCGTAAATTACTTTTCAAATAAAACAAAATATGAGACAGAAAGTGACTAATGAAAAGGGCACACTGTTGGTTGAGGGAGAGACGGCAGATAAAGGATGTCACCAAAGTGAAATACTGGGACAAAAGGAGCCTCAGTGACACTCAAGCGTGCCTTTTTTTTTTTTTTTTTGTTGGCAAAGTTAGAGTGACTTGGCGTGATTCTGGGCAGTAATTCATGGGATGCTCACAAACAAATAATTTTAGATCACCGAGCTCACAGAGTGATGTGTCAGGAGTGTTTATCACTGGACAGAGGAATATTTGCCTCACAATATCTTCAGAAAAATAAATCCTGGCAGTCACTCTTTCAGAAGAAAAAATATGTCTACAGAGGATGCCATGGTTTATTGATTATGCTGAAATAAATAATACAGATATTATGTTAGCTTGTAGCCAAACAGTGATGTATAGGGACAGTGTTTGCGAGTTAGAAGTGGACCAAAAAACAGGAAAAACAGAAACCCTGTAGGCATTATTTTGATACAGAGTCGGTCTGTGCTTTTCATTATCCTTGTGGATCTTTTTTGTATGTATGTAATGTGTGGGTGTTTGTGTGTCTGTGTGTGTTTGGATGCTAGTCGTTTCATCAGTAGGAATGGGATCAGGTTCGCCCAGGCAACACCCAATTTCAATTATCCCCTGGTCAGTTATGACATCTAAGAGATGAAAACGCCTCCATTCTCAAAGCTTTTTTTTTTTTTTTTTCTCTCCCCAGCATCGTGTGTTGTTTTTGCACAGCTCCTGGATTAAGCGGCATGGCTTTGTATGCTAGCTTGTTTCACAAATTTGCTTTCATTTTATCCTCCCTTCAACCATCCAAATGACCTGCTGCCCCTACTGCCTTTCTTTCATAAACTCTTGCCCTGTGAAATCCTTTCAGTCATGCAGGGATAGTTGACCCAATCAGCCAAGCAAGAATATCATCAAATATGCTTCTGGTTTTTTTCTGACACCAGCAAACCACTTATGGTAATACATTTATCTACCATTTCCCATGTGGCATTTCTGTTTGCCTCTTTTGCATTTATTTATTTATTTCTTCTTCACAACAAATACTGATACTTTTCCACCATGTTGATGCATGAATCTAGAATTACTGCACACTTGTGTTTTTGCTCTGCAAACATAAAATTCATTATCGGTACAACATGACACCATCTGCTTTTGCTCTATAATCTAACTCCTGAAACAGCCACTTTCATTCACTCTAAATCATTTTAAATTGGAAATACCGAAGGCACCACTATATCAGCTGGCCAAGTAAATACAAAGATCAGCATCTAGCAGCTAATGATGCAAAATGCAGTTCACAAATGGTACCAAATGCTTCTCTGTCATACTGCCGCTGTCGTTTTAATCTCATGAATTTGTATGACACTAAAATTACCATTATTTTGCTTCATCTGCACTTATCTCATCACAGAGTGGGCAAGGCATTACATTCTGACGTCTCCTCTGAGTTGTCCAAACTGAATTAAGGTCATGTCAAAATGACGATGCCGGTCATCACCGGACTGCAACATATACGTCAAATTAAAAGTGTCATCAGAGCAGGATTACTAGAGGGGCGGTTTTCAAACATACAGCTGATGTAAATTCACGTGCCCCCTGATCACCGACTAATACGGCACTCTTTTGCATCTCCATTTGAAGCACTCGTTAAAAGTTTAGCTGTTTTGCATAATATGCTCAAGTTCTGGGCTTTCTCATACATTTGGCTTCCACTTGTGCTCTGTCCCACTTGTTCCTCTCTCGCCTAAGTGAATATGCATCCCTGAGTTAGGGATTGAAGAGCGAGGATGACCGCAGAGGCCATTTTTGAGATGTGCGGCAGTGGACAATTATCACCACTTTTGAAACAACAAACAACTTCAGCTTGTCAGCGTCCTGACCTCTGTGTGTCTGGGATGCTGCACCCCCAGCATTACTGGACAAGATCCTCCTACGGCTTCCACGCTCACTCAGACCTCAATATCATACTTTTGCTTAACAATGAGATATTTTTAATTGCCATCCTTTCTTTTGAGAGGAGTGTGTACGTGGCTGCCCACACCTGAGCTAAGGTGGGAGGCATCAGGTGATTTTTGAGGTTAGCCTACTTTTGGCAGCAGATTTGCACTGAGATTTAAGGGTATATTCTGTGTGTTGTCACAACCTGCTGTGAAGCCTCAAGAAGACAAGCTTATCCTGGTTCCCATAAGCCCCCTTAGACAGAAATCAATACCCTGTCTTCCTTCACAATACTGATCCAAATTAAATGGAACATCCATAGAGATGTAAAACAGAGGAAAACAAAAACAACAAAACGAGGGAATTGATTCTAGAATATATACGGCTGGACATATGATGGCACAAACGTCATTATGGCCATCGGTATATAAACAAGTTCAATCACTCTGAGGCCCGCTCAATAATTATGGACATAAATAAATATGATTTGTGACTATAGTGTTAAGCTGTGAGAGCAATAAAGTTACAGAGGCCCAAAGCAAGTGCAGGTTATAAACCAAAAATGTATTACAGACATATAGATGTGGATTCTTAGTTTTAGTTCAGTGTATATCAAGCTACTCTTCTGTTTTCATGTCATTTTATTTGATGCAGCAGACAGAGAGCGAAAAGCACTTGATTCTGTCTTTGTCCAGGCTCAGTTCCTGACCAAAGGCCAGAGTGTGTACAAGCAGAGCGAGTTAACACTGCCACTGTCTCTGTTTTCTGTCCACCAGCACATTTGTTATTTCTCAGAGGTGTTAGTTGGCCGGAGTAACAATATGACAAAGACCAACAGGAGCAATAATTACTTACTTATTGAATGTCACTCTCAGAGCAGAATAGGCTCTGTTACTCGTTTCTCCGTAGGCAGTCTTGCTCAGCTCGTTGTTAGACTAATTTCCTTTTTTCCCCTGTGAGTTTGAGATGAAGCACTTTGATGAGGGTGGCCAATCTGTGGCCATTTTTCAGCGAGGGTTTATTGCTCTTACTGTTACAAGTGAATAATCCTAAACTCACCTGTTTTAGAGGAACCCGACATAAATCAAGCTACCTTAAGTTTTATTTTTTTAGGTTATGTTTTTGGGCATTTTTATGCCTTAATTAGAGAGGACTGTGAATAGAGACAGGAAATGTGGGGATGGAGAGCAGGGGAATGACATGCAGCAAACCGGGAGTCGAACCCAGGACTCGCTGCTCATGGCCTCTGCGCCTCTGTGGTTGGGTCAGCTTTGGTTTAAGGTTTTAAGGTTAAGGAAGCAGCTTTTGGTGGGGGAGTTTATGTTTACACATGCTACTAAATTATGACCCTCTTGAGGCAAAAGATCCCAGCACCTATTTTTTATTCTACCATCTATGACCCTCTGTAGCCCCTGTAAATAATGATTTTTGCCTCAAGGCCCCCGTTTATCCAGCAAGTCCTCAAACCTCAGCAGCAAAAGACTTCATTTGTTATTATGTTTTCAAATGACCAAAATGAGCTTTTCAGAAACAGCTGCTATGAGTGTTTTGTGATTTGTGATTAGATTGTTTAAAAAAATTCTTGTAAAAGACAAACGTGATCATGAATCAATTAGCGACTGACAGTTGTACTCGTACAGACCCAAAGAATTCATATAAAAACAGTGGGCCGTTATAATGGCTTAGTTTAAGGGCTGATTTATCAGTGGCAGAGCTGAAAGTTGGGGATGTAATGTGAACTATTTTTAACAATCAATTGATACAAAAATAAATAAAGTAAAAAAAAAAAAATAATAATAATATTGAAGTGTTATTTCCTGTTTGGATCATTCATTCAAAAAGCTAAACTCTGTAATGTGTCTAACTTGATTTCCTTATTCAAATATTTCTTAGTGCTGTTAGAAAACCAGTGAGTCCAGGTTTTCAGTGGAAACTTCCTTGAATTACCATGAGATCAGACTCTTAATTAATATGCTGATGTAGATAAGATTTACATCTACTCCATCTTAAGGGAACGACAGATACAGACCACTCCTGTGCAACATGCTTTGGAACTCATTTGTCCTTCTCCTCTTGCTATCTTGATAGAAAAGATGGCCAGAAGGGACTTTCTAGTTCCTTGAACATAAATCTTTCTCAGAGGTTTACTCCTGCCAAACCTTTTTGTGTGATTAAAAAAACATTGCAGTTTCAAGATTATTTAAGTTTGAGAGGGGAGTCGAGGCTGTCTTTCATTGAAGATGAAGCACACATTGGAATTATGGCACCTGTTTAAAGTAAAAAAGTCACAAATACAGTAATGACACAGGCTGCGTTTGAAGTCAGAAAGGATCTATTAAGTCACTAACAAACTGGAAAAGAGGCTATTCAGGGAAATAAATTGGTGGTTTAGGCAGGCATGGCTCAACTCATTCCTGGCGTGTCATAAAAATCAGACATCTTCATGAGACACTTGAAACTATCCTTGAATCGCTGACAGAATGAGGACCCGGTATAAATAATTAGAACCGTTTTCAGCATGTTTGTCATTAGAAGTGGAGAAAACCTGGCATACAAGCCTACAGATTAGTAGACATAAAGATGATTCCACTTGAAATAATGGACTGAACTGGAGCAGACAGTGACAGTGCTTCAGACAGAAAACTATGGAACATAGAAGAAATTCAGTCTCTCCACAGCTGTGTGTCACTCTGGATCTTTGAGTGGCACTGGCACATTATCGTGGTGTCAGAACAGAAATCCTTCCTCCCCCTTTCTCTCCCTCTAAAACTAGCACAGGTCCCTCGGGGACATAAGGAAGATGGCTTCAAATTGATAATCACCAGTATTCATTATCGTGGTTCCTGGATTTACTCTTGAGTTCATTTCCTAATTACTTGATTATGTATCGAAAATTATTCATTAATGTTTTCCACTTGCAACAGTTTGCACAAGTCATTAATTACTTTGAGTGTCTCTCGATAAGTAATGATTGGTTCCCTCTCTGATATACCCCCCACCACTGATTCCTTGTCACATACAGGCACATTGTTGTACATCAAGTGTTGAAACACTTTCCATTATATTGATGCAATAAATGAATTTGAGAGGATGAAAACACACCATATCAGAATCACTCTCATAGTTTGACATGTGATGCGCTTCAGAAAACTGTTTTTATTGTTTTGTTTTTTTTCCCCACATCAGGTCATTGTTGGTGTTTTTTTTTTTGGTTTTTTGGGTTATCAAGTCACATTTCACTTGTGTCACACATCTTCCTATGACTATATCATCTTTATACTATATCATCAAGGATAAATTAGCACATATATCTCTCTTAACATATAATGTCCAAATTTGTGTCAATGTCAAGCCAATAACCTCCACTTCCTGTATGTCCAGTGTCACAGCTGAAGACTCTCAGCTGAAGTAACTTATAATGAATATATATGATATTGATTCACTTTGCAAAAGCAAGGTTTTGGAGCAAATGTAATGCTGCCCTGGTAAATGTTTTAAATTGAATTAATGAGGAAACGTTCACTAACATTATTTTATTGATCTGTTCAGACCCTCACAGTATTAAGTCAAGACTAGGGAAAGATCGCAGATTTGATTTAACACAGATTTTCCACAAAAAACGAATATAAATGAACTTAAGCTGAAGAGCATATAGTTTGACTGATTGTCTCAGGTGTGTTATATAAGCTACTTCATGAATATAGAGATATAACTCCTCTGCTGGGCAGTATGGGCTGTATTGTGGAAAAACAATCATCACACTGGACAATGGCCTGATTGTCCACTCTTAAATTCCACAGTGCCATCCAATTACAAAATCCTGGCTGCAGTACTGAAACAGAATTAACATCTAAAAATGTCCCACAGCCTGTTGATCAATGCAGATGGAAACAGAACTGAAGACAGTGAGACAGCCAGAGATTTGGCTTGTTTGCTCACTAATGTCGGAACAAGTGTGAGGTTTCCAACCAGGTAATTGTCTATAATTAGAATGAAATCACAGCTCAGTCCATGCTGAAATGTCAAATGATGAATAGGTGTGAATGAATGACATACATTTTGGAAGTGTTTTAAATGAACTGCCCATTCTTTAGATAATCTGTAGTTGTGTTCAACCTGTACAAATGCACCTTCCGAAATGGAGGTTTCATTGGTTTTGAGTAATGGTTAAATTACTAGTCTATTTTCATCATGTCAAAAAGTGTGATTTTAAGCTGAATGGCAGCCAAAATTCAATTACTATGAAAATGATATAGTAATACAATGAAATACATCAATAAAATGACATAAAGGAAACTGTCCCGAGCTGCTGTATGAGTTAAATCACTGAGAAACTTTCATCTTTGTGCTTTCAATAAAAAAAAAAAAGAACATAGGAACGATACTGAATGTATCAATAATCCATTAGTCCTTTTGTTATTTTCAACTCTATATAGCGTCTCTTTTATCTTTTTTTCCAGGCAAAAAAAAGCAAAGCCACAATGCCATTAGAATGCTCCTAGATTGATATTGAACTGCCTTACTTCCTCTTTAAGTGCATTCCAAAGTATGGCAGGCGTCCTTTGGGAAAACACAGATGGACTGTTTACCATCCCTGTGTCATTTCATATTTCCCTCATTTCACATGTTTAGTTTTGAATCCGCTCTGTTGGACATCTCTTCCCCCTTTTCCTTTTTTCATTATTTAAAAATGATTCACCTCAGACATACAGCATGTGACATTTTAGGGCAGTGACTAAGAGACACATCCAGGCATCGCATGAAACGTTGACAGTTCTTTAAAAGCTTTTATTCAGCTGAAAAAAAATGTGACATTGCGTGTGGGCAAATTGCAGTATTTTTAGTTCTGATGATCAAAATAAATCCTCATAACTGTTTAAGGTACTGATAACATAAGAAGAAATGTTTTTCTTTTCTCATATGGCTTTCATCTTTATGTGGTATTAGTTTGAAATGCAAACTATTACTATCATCAAAGCAAGCCCACTAAATGATTACACATATGAAGCTATACTATAGGATGTTATGCAGTGCTCTATCAAAGTGTATCTTAACTAGTCGCAGTGTTTACAGATGGTGGGACAGTTGTGATGGGTGGGTGTGCTCGCTGGTCATCACTTGGTGACTCGTCTCTCACTGGGGAAGTGAAAGTTGGTTTGGTTTAAGGGTTACAACTATGATTATGATTTTGATGATGTCAGTATAGCACTAAGCATAAGTATTTCCTTGGGTAGGTTAATGCAGTTTCATCTTAAGTACAGTAAAACCAATGCATGTACATGTGTGTGTGGGCCTTACTAAAATATTTATATTTGTGCGCATCTGTGTCTGTGGATATGCCCATCCAATCTGTGTGGCTTTTTGTGTCTTTCATGGCATTTGGAGTCTTTTGTGTACTTACAGTATGTGGATGCATTTTTTTTTTTTTTTTTGCATTGCCACCACTTTGTGGAGTGAAACACTTTGAGAGAAACAGAGAGAGACAGAAAGAAAGAAAGAGAGAGAGAGAGAGAGTCGGGGGTGAGGGGGTGTGGAGGAGAGTTGGGTCCTCGGTGGGTCTTGAGCAGATTTAAACAGGCACAGAACAAAAGGCCTGTGGAAGGGAAAGTATGAGGAAGGCAAAGTGTGTATAATCTTGCATAGTGTGACTCATCTTTCACCTATTTTCTGTTAAAGATGCATGCATCAGTTTTTTTTTGCTGTTCTTGTAAGTTGGTGCTCCCACTCCTCCAGAAGTCAGGGGAGATCACTGTAAAAGTCATTTTGACTCATTTGTAATTCAGAGCACTTTAGAGGCTCAGGACTGTGTAGCCAGTGCCTGAACTTATCAGAAATTAGACTCGGTAAGACAGTATGAGGGGGAATTTTGCCTCCCTCCAAAGTAAGAGTACTTTACACACATTATTTCTGCATCGTTTGGTCAAGCTTCTCGGTGTGCTCACGTACCGTTATGCTGAGTAAACGTCTCTTGTCCGATGGTGAACTAGTTACTGGTTTGGACAGTGGTGTGCCTTAGAAGCCGGTATCAAATAATAATTTATGTTGCATATATCATCTTAATCTGCCATGTCTTTTTATGCTTATCGTCCTGTAAAATGTGTAAACTTAAGATCAGCACCGGTTAGCGAAGCTTTAACTTAAGTGGGATGTCATAAACACATCAATCAAAGGTCTTAGTATTGACAAAATAAACACAACCTTTAAAATGTTACGTTACTAAAGTAGCCTAAAGATTTTACCTGAAAACTTGATCATGTCTGTGACCAGAATGGGGAAAAACTGTAATGATAGATTGATATTAAAACAAGAAGATATTTTCTCCACATCGTATGTATTCATCAGGAGACAAATTCAGGTCAGCGGTCTGCTCTGTCACCTTGTGTTCAGTCAGTTGAGACGCTGGTGTTTGTATGGCCACATACTGTAACACACTGATATAACGCCACAGCAAAGCTCCATGTCAGCCTTCTCCAGAACAAGTGAAGTGGAGGGGAGCTGGTTTAGAAGTAAAAGAAGGGGAAAAGTGAACACACAATTATGACAAAAACACAAAGCACATTAAGTGAATATGAAGGAGAGCTAAGTTTCCATTTATTTGCATTATTTGCAGTAAGTTTGTACTATATTTGCAGCAACGTGTAATGTGTTCTGTTCAGTGATGCGATTTGCACACAAGGGCGTGTAAATGTGAGATTTACGTTTAATTTAAGAACTTTTCGTTTAATCTAATGCAAATGATCGACAACTGTGGAGATACCAGTTTGTGGAAAGTACATCTTGTACTCCTGGGGAAAAGTTTATGCGGGTTTACACAAAAAAGGTTTTTCTATCTTTATGTATGCCAGGTAGAACGTTGCATGTACCAGGAGTGAGATTCTCCCATTGCCCATTGGCTGTCATTGACATGCAGGACTGTGCTTCAGTGAGAGAAATGTTGTTTTCTACAAGGTTCTCTGTGCACCTGAGTCACTCGTCGAGCAGTTCCTTTATCAGAGCAGAGCAGCAGGATGGAAGAGCACATCTTGGGCTGATAGTGGGGCTGCCACTCCTGACTAATCCTGCTCACTGCTAGAGAAATAAAGAAATAAATAACCAAAGACTTGAGAAAGGAAGGGGGTGAAAAATTCAGTTGTATGGAGAGCAGTTCAAAGGCTTTCAGTCATATAGAGGAGATCACTACTTCTGATCTATAGATAAAGGTGAGACTGTAGAGACAGTATATTGGCTTGGAGAGACTGTGTGTGTGTGTGTGTGTGTGTGTGTGTGTGTGTGTGTGTGTGTGTGTGTGTGTGTGTGTGTGTGTGAGACAGAGAGAACACATAGTACATTTAAAAACATCCTATTGATTTCCACAAATCAAGTTTTCAGGTTGGCACTGTAAGTATCTTAAATATGAGAAGGCTTCATATGTATTAAAAGAAGTACATTCAATTGTAATGGCTTCTACATAACCTTCTAGTGTACCTTTTATGGTTTCTCACTTCAAAATCTGTTATTGCATTTCACACCCGAGACACACATTAGTGTGGGAGAAAAAGGAGCAGGAGAAGAAGAAGAAGGAATGCAGTGAGTTGGATCATTTTCTTTCTCTATTTTGTTTGTGTAAATCACATTGCTAAGCCTTTTAAACGGGGAGGGAGACAGATATTATTGCAGTTTAAGATGGCTTCATGTGTCTAATATTGTAGATTCGGCTTTCATATGTGATCTTTACAATATGCAAATGGGAAAAACATCTGTATGAATTTGTACCTACAGTTTGTTAGGTGTTTTGTTTTTTTCTTTGCCAGTGAAGTGCTGAAGTGTTAAATGGGGTGAGGCAACAAAGAGAGAAAACTCATGCATTGCTGAAATAAAATTAAGAAAACAATGTATAATGAAAACAAACACAAGCTACAGCCATAATATAAAAATGAAATACGCTGTCAGTGTTTAACGGTGGATAACAGTATGTCTTAATGAGCATTAAACCCTCCGAGTCTCTGTAAATGATGGGAAGTGGGCTATGGCTTCAGTCATGTCACACACAAAGAAAACCTGGATTCAAAGTCATTAAAATGGTTCATTGCTCTATTTTCTAATTTACTGAGATTAATAATAGGCAATGAAAAACATATACTCTAAGGAGTTCTTTAATTTGCAGGAGTTTACAACAATACATTCCACAAGGAGACTCCCTGGTTACTGAATAAAGCTTAGACGAAAGATGAACTGAAATAACAAGTGACAATTAAAAAAAAGAAAAAGAAAAAAGTAACACAAAAACAAAAACAAACATACACTATGATATAATAGCAAATTCAACAAAATGTAGAAAAATACTATAAATGCATTTCATAACAAGGCACTGTGATTTTTCTGCCAAAGGCACACAGATGTGCAACATAGACAGTCAAAGTGGAGTGACGGGAGCTCTGGGAAGTATCGTCCTTTTTTGTAGTGTCTTTTGCTCCACGATATGTGTTTTCAATACTAAATAGATAATGTTGCAGTCCAGAGGCCCGGAAGTACCCTACCCTCAGTCTGTGCAGAGTGTGCTGAATATGGGTGATGTTCTGCCCGGAGGCAAACTGTGGCAATAAAAAGCCTTTCAGGCAGACAGGTTGTCAGCACACGCTCGGTTACTGATGGTGCAATTGCTGCTCGTTCTGGATTCTTGAAGACTCTTTGACAATGATGGGTGCATCTACAACCAGTCAAGAAAAGACCTGACTCTAAAGGTTTGTTTAAAACTGCAATGACCATACGTCCTACATACTGCGCTTCATCAAACCTGAGAGAATTTTCAAAGAGTTTTTTGTGTTTGTTCAGCATTGAACCCAGCTCTCTCCTTCTTAAATAACATATTCCATCTTGTTCACACTGACAGATTCAGAATTCAGAAAATCGTAGAGCTGTATTCAGTCAGATCAAACTTCTATTAGCAGTTTTCTGGAGGGAGTGACATCCATTGGCATAAAGGAAGCATAACGCAAAAAGTATGAACCGACTGGCAACTGAAAATACCAAACACCTTTGACATTGACCAGAGCACTAAAGTATATTGTCATTTCATCTTATGTAAGATGACTTATTTCCATCAAAATCATGGCCCAGTTTCAAGGCTATAAAACAGGCAGACGCAACAAAATCCAATTTGTTTTGGCCTGTATGACTGCCATGACACCAACTGCTAAACCAATGTTTTTGAGTCTTTGCATGCCATTTTTTGTGAGATTTTTTTTTTCTCCTTCAAAGTTTCTAGCTGCAAGTGAATATCTACCATCAGCGGTCAAACTACTCAAAAGAAAAGCCTCAGGAATGACATGTTGAATTAACACACAGCTCAGCATTCTTTCCATGCAGATTGAAATAGAAGTCCTGCATCTTTCTGTGGACTTCAGAAAAGCTCAGTGAAAGACATGGTACATGCACCCATTCCCCTTGCTATCCACTTCCTTTGAAAGGATGACAGCTACATCACAGTGAGTCAAAATTTTGAAGCCAATACTTGGCAGCCCAGCGGTACTTTTTTTTTTTCCACTGAGCAGCGGAAATCAGGGATCCTACAGACATCACAGAATTCACTTTATTTCCCTTGCTGCCTGTGCTCCCTCTGTTGTTATCCTCTGAAGGCTCAGTATGACCCCCAAACACACCAGACACACTTTGTTGTTATTTTCAATATAAAATATCCATTCAGGGATTACTTGATGCTTCTCAGTGTTTATTCTCTACTCCGCCTACATGGTTCTCACTAAATGCAAGACAAATTGAGCATTTTTCGGAACTGGCACTTCAGTAGAAGCATTTGTCAGAATCATAACCCATGTTAAAGCATTTGAAAGTTAATGCAGCATGTGTGCATGACCATTGTGATTAGTTCAGGGCATATTTTAGGAAGAGCAGCAGCACTTTCTGTCCCTGTCAATCAAGATTCGAGATTCAGTCGGCAGGGAGGAAAGAGCGATGACAAAAAAATTTTAGAATGGATAGAGGGAAGACAGCAAATGGGGGACTTGAAATGGAAGAAGTGTAAGAGTGATGGTCTTGGCTGCCCAGTTAGGGTATGAGATGCAGCTACATGCTTCTGTGTTGTGTTATGCATCACTGATCTCCTCCTGCAGACTCACCCACTAAGCTGTGGTCAAGCCCACCATCTTGCCACATTTCTCACCAGCTCTCCCGATGGCTTTAGTCCCATGTGCTTCCTGGAAGCCAGTCCGATTAAACCCCACCCAGAACTATCCCTTCTACACACACACACACACACACACACACAATTTATGTTATTACGCCCCCATATCACTTGCGCTGATAGCAATGAATGACTCAAAAATCATTTGACACAATGTATAGCTGTGTAAAAAAAAAAAACAAAAAAAACCTGATCCCCTCGTCTGTTGTGTGTTTTGTGGCACCAGTGTGAACGAGCCCTGCTGTTTATAATCAGACAGAAAGCTTTACAGGACACTCACAAGGGTAAGGCCAGGGTTCTGGGAGGTGAGCACTGCTCCAGTGTTAGCCATTTATCACCACCGCAGTGGGGATGGAGGAAACATGCTGTGAATGCAGAGCGTTATTATGGGATGCTGGTCTCTTGATGTTGCCAGTGATAAACATTATGCTTGAGGCCAAGTGTGTCTTCCGCCATTATTTAGAGGACTTTGATTTGGAATTTCTTCCCTGCAGGCTGCCCAGGATTACTTAGCAAATGGATGTTTACAAATAAGCGTTTGTGTTTTTATGGGACAGATAAAGGATATTATGAATCTTTGTTTACTATTCTAAAATAATCGTGAACTAAATTAAACGAGTAAGGAACTGTATGCTGCTTAAACATTATATTGGCTCATTTAAGTGTTTTTGCACAATATATTTATTTATGAAATACATCCATAACTAATTATATTACTCTCAGTCATTGCATCTCGTAATGCATGCGATTATTACAATGTTTTATTCTTTATCCATTATTCTAGTTAGAGACGCTGTGGAGACCGGCTGAACAATGTGTCTTTTTCCCCTCTCTTACTTACCTTACCCATAAAACACAACACCTAGTCGTGCAAATGAAGAAAAAATACCTTGTCAGCCACTAATGTCAGGCCTTTAAAGATGGTGTATTTATTGCAAATATTTAAAAAAATATACTTTTGGAACCTTTATCCACAGTTTCTGCTGATGCACCAGTTGGGAGTTGCATTATTTGAGCATTTTGTGTTTGCGTTGACAAAAATAAATGCATTAGAACATGGAATTATTACAAAAAGATGAGGGGAAAACAAAGAGGGACAAACTGTTCACATGTGCATCGCTGCAGATAACGAGTGTAAAAGAGCATCTGTTGCCGTGCTCTGAAGATGGAGAGGATGCTGCAGTGAATGAGAGCTATTATGGCAAATGTGTCCTCTTCAGAGAATAGAATCCACATTCTGTTATCTGTTAGTGTCCAACCAATCTCCAACACATGACATAACAAGAGCTCTGATCATCAAAAATTTTACGGCTGAAAATATACACAAAATGTGCTCGCAGCAGATCTAGTATGTATAAATAGAAGTATTAAGATATCAATATACGGCTGTTGCAGCTTCATCAAGATGAGTGGTCTGAACTTCTGAAAGGATCAATTAGTGATACCTCTTTGAGCCAAAACAACAGTAAACACTGTCAGTCGGAGCTGATTGCAGACCTTTCAGTCTCGTTCTTCAGCTTCTTGTCACCCATATCAAAAGGACACATTTGACTGGCTTGTAAACACCCCATTTCAAAGTCCAATCCATGCTTTTGAGCAGAAACAATATATCCTTCAAATCCTGTGAAAGTTTAAAAAAAAAAAAAAAAAAGGAAAAAAGGGGGCAGTTTCATGATCATCCCTTACAAAATGACATGCTTTTATCCCTGCCACATCCTCCCTTGGTATGTCACTGTATCTATCCCAGCTTTCTTTTGCCCTCCTTTTTTGCTTTTGGCAGGAAAAGACAGGAGACATGAAACATTTCCCCATTTTTTTTTATCTTTGACAAGGCTTGTGAAGACAAGTCGGAGACAGTAGGTGTGCCATTTTTCTCCAACCGCCAACCAACAAAATTTAACAGCTTCTCTGCACCGGAGAGATCACCTTTCCCTCAAAGTCCCAAACATCAGTAGCAGCAGCACCTTCTTTTAGACTCCTGAAATCAATGTTGTGAAGGGACATTAAGAGCATGTACAGTACTGCATACTCCAGTTGCATCTTGCATTCAGCATCTTATTTTCTTTTTCCCCACTTTCCTTTTATCTTATATACTGTATGCATATAGCCTATCTCTCATTATATGATAAGCTTTTATAGGAGTTTGAGTGAAATTTCATTGCAGTTTAGCTTATTTCCACGAAGAGATTTTGATAACATCAAGCTGCTGCCTTCTACCCACTTAAAACCTCCTGCTCACACTTCCTGGTAATAGGCTTGTCTCAGACACAAAAGGCTGAACTTGACATCTACCTTGTGATGTCAATGGTTGTTGGCAGGTTGATGGACAGCCAAGAATGACAGAGTTGCCCCCTCTCTGGCTAATTAGCTCATAGAAGGAAATGAATGCAATTTCAGCAAAGCTGGTGCTTATCAAAAAAATTCCAATCCCCCTGCAGACATGATGATAGACAGGCCTTTTTACACCAGGCTGGCCTTCTAGGCAGGACTATTATCAGGGATTCGAGCCGTTTGAATGGGCACAATAAACACAGATGGTATCAGAGGGTCAGGCTATTCGCCCTAAAAGATGTATGATATCGTAATGGAATGCTAGATATTCAAAAAAAGAAAAGAAAAAAAAAGTTGCAAATGCTCAAATTTGGAAAAGCTGGATATAAGTGTGCAACATGTCCGGTGAAAAGATTAAAAGGGCAAAAAAATTGGGTTTCATGGGACCAAACATTTATCAGCTCAGCTTCCCACAGAAGTGGAAGCCAGACGACCCTGAAAAAGCTGCCAGCGTAGCACAGGGCAGAGCAGAGAGTCTGTTTTGTAATGGATGGAGGATTTTTTCTTTATATATTCAGTACACATAAACACATCAGAGCACACCTTGCTTGGGGGAGGCGACAGGGGCTGCAGAGAGTGTGTGTAGTGGCATAGAATTACCATGAATAATTAAAAGACTGGTGTGAGCATTCTGGTAGCTCTTTGATTGACTCTGAAAGCCCCAGGAAGAAATTGGCAGATGAGAGCAAACTGCAAAATGGCCAGCTCTTTGCTCTCAGCTCTCTGCCTAAGATTTGCTCGGCTAAAGTCTTGAATCAGCAGTGTGCTAGGAGGCCCTTTCTGTGTCTGCCTGCCCCAGAGCGAGATCCAAATTCTGCTCATCAAAAAAGAAAAAGGGAAAGAAAAAAAGCACAGCAACATAAGTTGGCATGTGTGCGAGGTGACATGCTTGGGTTTCTAGGTTTTTTTTTTTGTTTGTTTGCTCATTCATTCATTGGTGCAATTCAGACGCTGGCAAACTGTTGAAGATGTTGTTTTCTTGTACAGTTTCCAAATGGTGATGTTTTGCATTCTAGTCTTATTCATAGCTTGCAGTCACGTAACAGAATTACAGAAGAACAAAAATGGCTGACATATGTCATTGCCAGTGAGAGTGGCCCATGGGGTGTCATCGGCAAATTTGCTGAGTGCTCAGGAAGGAGAGGTCAACAGGGACTGGAGCTTGGCAGCAGCCCCTCACCTTCCCAGAGTGTCCGGATGTGGGCGGCATCCCATTACTCATACATATCATTTTGCCAAGCCAGCACCAATGTCCTTAGATATGTGACATGAAGGCCATTCAGCTAAATGAAACCTGCAGGTGCCTCATGTTGTTCTGTTACAGGCCAGTGACAATCACCAAGACGCCTATGAGTAAATGTGTTTAACAATTGGATTTTTCAACCCGAGTGTTGTGTTGAGGTGCTGGTTTATATATTTGGATGTTGATGTTTTCCTGATGTTAAGATGCAACAGGTTCAGTTAGCCTAAGATAAGGTTTTGCATTCATTTTTAAATTCCCTCCTTGTGATTTTTTTTTTTGCTCCATTGTCACTGTCACGGTCATGTCTTCTTTCAGATTTCACCAACAAAAAGGGCTGAGCATTTCACTTGCTGAAGATTCACTGTTGGCATGTTGCCATGGTTAGTGTTCAGGACAAAAGGCGTCTGCTGTACACATTCTGTATACATGAAATGAAGGATAATAGATGGTATAGAAGGGGATACGGGGGAAAAAAATGAGCATTTTGTCGTCTGAATCTACACTGGATGACCACTAGCTGAACATATTTCCCTTTAAAGATCCCTTGATAAATAATCTGATGAATGCATGTCTATTTACCACAAGGAATTACAATGAAAATGTGTCTGCATTGGTCCTTTGCTTTGGTTGGTTAATTCAACATGATGGGGATATTTGGTATGTCATAATTGCCTTTTTCCTAATTCCTAAGTCCTTTACATATTGTGTTTAGTGTAAGTTATAATAATAATTGCCATGAGGCTGAAAATGTTTTCATTTAACAACTCTAAAATATGTTCAACAACAGTTACACACAGTAAGCTTAAGTGACAGTTTCCACCAAATATAACACAGATCTCCCAAACATGTCAGCCAACACAAAAGCTCTATTCATTGACAGTCACCACTAATGAAATGTCAGACCGCTGCCTACCTACCTGACTGCCTGACCTGAATTTGCTGTTTGATGCCCCTTTGTGTGAGAAAAATAGCTGGTTGCTAGGGAAGATTCTTGCTAGAAAGGCGGGACAAAGAGGCACATTTTAGACTCCTGAAACCGTATCTTGACTCAAGAGTAACCGTAAACATGGGACTTATTCGCTGCATGTTTGTGTTTCAACTAAGGCTTCGTCTTAAATGACTCGGAGCAACATGCAACCATCAAGCTGTCTTTGAGCGTTCATTTGCAATATGAAGATGTTGTAATGCTGTTAAAATGACACAACAGCTGTCTGTCAAGTAGCGGTCGAGTTGTTTCCGCGTGCATGTTCGAATTCTGCCTCCGTTTCACACCCTGCCCCTCCGACCTCGCTGCCTTTCCTGCCAGTGGTATCACCTGACATGCTCCTCCTCCCCACTCACCCGCTCACCTGTTCCCCATTCCCTCATTAGCTCCCTGGTACATGCACCAGCCTGTTTCCACTCGCTCGCTGCCAGATCGTCCTAGTGCCACGTGCCTTAGCTTTTCAGCGCTCTGTTCTTTGCCTGCCTGTTTTGATCCTGATTGTGTTTTTGGCCTTGCCAGTTTTGTTGACCCCCTTTGTATTTTGTTTTCCTGCTTGGATTTTTGTATCCTTGTTTTTCTGTCTAAGTTAAGACTCTTTACTTTTACATCTGCCTCCTGAGTCACGCTCTTCGGTCCCTTTTTCAGAGAACCATGACAAGTGTGTAGCAACACCATTGTTTGAGGAACCTTGTTCTTTAACCAACAAGTCTTTTAAAAATTGAACACAGAGCATTTTCTCTCGCTGTAATAAAAATGAAAATCTCTTTAATAGATAGGAAACGATTTTTGAGTGTTTGCAGGAAACTAAGGCTGAATCACATCTTTGTAATCAGGCACTCTTGTACGCCAACCATCCATTCTGGACTCCTTCCTTCTTTCCACTCTGTTACATTCTCTTGTACTGAATGTAAATATGGGTCATCTTTAGTTTTTGAACTCCTAAGGTCAACTAACCCATCCATTGGTGGAACATGGTGACAGGAAAAAGGCCACTCATTATAACAGAACCAGGCGAACGTACAATTGTTCACCCATTGCACTTTGGTCAGAATTTCATATCTACACTGCTTTCTATACTGAGGTATGAAAGGTTTGACAGAATGATAGAACAATAAAGAGAGATAGGCTGATACAATGGAGGAGGTGTGAAGAATTGTAATATGTCACTGTCAGTCACATGTAATTTTTCAACCTGTGGTATCTGATGGCAAGCATCGAAGCTATAGACGACCCTCAATTTTCTACTCCCTTATATATTACCCATGACCACAAAAAAAAAAAAAAAAAAGCCCCTGGCAAAAGATACCTTTTTAAAAGTAGCTTTGGAGAGAATGGAAAACGCAGAAAGTGTGTGTGTGTGTGTGTGTGTGTGTGTGTGTGTGTGTGTGTATGTTGTGTGTGTGTGTGTGTGAGAGAGAGAGGAAGGGGTGATGGAAAAAGAAAGAGAAGAAAGAGAGAGAGCACTGTAGGTAGGCAGTGAAAGTAATGGTGCTGTTTATGGATTGGGGCTATTTTGTACATCAAAGTACACAGAAAAGGAGAGAGAGAGACAGTGAGGGAGAGAGAGGGAGGGGGAAGTCTGCTGCAGGCCATTTGATTGTCATTGTTTCTCCTAGGTCATGTGGGAGTGCATACGCCTTTTTTTTATTCTTTTTGTTTTCTCTCCTCTGTTCTTCCTTTCTCCACAGTAATATCAAGCAACACTGCTGAAAATGCTATTGACATAAGACTATAACAAGCACAGCTAGCTCTTCTTTGTTGTTTCCATGGATCAAAAACTCCAGATTGCTCTGTGTCCTGCCTCTCTCTGTGTCTCTAATATGCCGTATGCGACCAACCCTTCTAAGCCTTTCATAATCATTTTAAAGTAGTCAGTCTTAATCGCTTCATCCCTCTCCTTAATCTCATCATACCTATTCTTTAATCTCCTCAGAGAAATACTCTGTCTGCATACACAGTTATTCTCGACGTAATCATTATGGATATATGGTCTAAATGTGCGCGTTTCATTTTTTCTTTTGGGCCTCAGATTTGATTTCATTATTCCTCACTAATCTGGCTAACCACCAAACATCTGTGCGGGTACTCATAGACACACACACACACACACACACACACTCTCTCACTCTCTCACACACACACACAAATGTCCAACTGATATCTCAAAATGCACAGAATATGCAGCTGACTGTCCGTTTCACATAAAAGGTTAATTTATGTTTCAGAGATGATGGTTTCCCAAGCCCGGTGACAAACGCAGAGTGCAAAGTCAATGGAAATCAACCGGAGACGGTCCGTCATGCTTTGACGTACATTTACACCCATGTTAATCACAAAGTCGCAAAATGGAGCCTCTTCCTTTTTCTTGACACTCTGTGGAGTGTCCTTCAGGTCTCCTTCCAGCGTCATGTGTGAGAGCCTGTCCAAAGAGATTTGACAAGGGCCCTGCAAGGAGAAGGAAATAAAACCCAGAGAGATGAGGCAAACATATTAATCTTGTTAAGTTAAACGCCGACCCCCACCTCCTCTCTCCGTGCTCCTCCGCTCTACTCCTCTCCCCATTCCCCACCCAGATAATGTGCAGTGCTCACAGTGAAAAATCAGCTAATTTCAGACCACGACTCAGTCTGGCTTACAGAGGCTCTTAGGGTGGTGCTGAGCTCCGTGCTACTCCTCCATTAGTCGCCCCCCACCACTGTCTCTGCCTTTGTCTCTGTCGCTGTTTCTGCGTCTGACTGTGTCTCTCTCTAACACACACATTCAATCTCCAGTCCTCCTCTCTGCCTTTCTCTCCCCGCACACACACATACACACACATACACACACAGGATACGCACACACATACTTACAGGAAAACACTCACGCACATTTATCTGGGCCCTTCATCCTCGGTCCATCCATGACCTTGAGATGTATGATGGATGTGGGTCTTTGATGTTAGTGAGTTTTAAGGTTTAGATTGACAGGGATGAATCACTTAGATTATGTTACTGAGGGAGAGAAACGGGGTGGGGGGAAAGACAAACATACAATCACAAAAATTACAAGAAAAAAAAAAAAAAAGCGAAAAAAAAAAAAAAGCTTCAATAGAGCATGTGGAGTTGATGGACAATGTTTCCCCCTTGTGGTGCTGGAAAGCAGGTAGGATATTTGCAGTGTGGCTTTAAAACCAAAGCGGAGCATCTGAGGAAATGGGGGTGGGTTGGAGTCTGCTGAGTGCACTGACTGTGTTCCCCCTTGAGGAATAAAAAGCGCATGGAAATTAAGCCCTGTGTTAAATTTCGATCTCTCTGTCTGTGTGTCTCCCCGACTAACCCACTCTCCCTATATCTCGTAATTCCTCCGCATACAAAAAGCCACGCATCTTTAATTAGCTTGAAGGGAAACAGCAATGTTACAGGTGTGATTCATAACAGCCAGGAGCTCTCTGTCTGAGTGAGCCTCATCCCAAGCTTGAACACGCTGCCTTCTGTCTCCCAGCTGCATCCCTAACTGAACCATATCAAGGGTCTATAAGGCTGGTATACATGTTAAGTTTTTTATTTTTTTTTTATTTTTAAAACACACTATATAGAGCTTGGTCCGTTTTTACAAAGAAATGTTAAAACATAACTAATATATGACCTTTTTCATCTAGTGTCGAATGAACAAGAAAGAAACGAACTGAATCCGCCGGATGTTTAATTTTTCCTCTTCTGTCTGTAGAGCAAATTGGGAAATCTTATCACTCATCGCTGGCAGATGTTGTACAGCAAAAGAGAAAATGGCTTTTTGAATTTTACTTGAGTGACTATTTCTGCCATTCCATGCTTTCTAGTAGTACAGTATGTTGTCTCCGCGGGGTAATATGATTATTCCTTTGCTTAAGTGACCAGTTAAAAGCCCACATCTCTGTCAAATCCGGCCAGATTTCCTTTTTACATCCTCTGGATCTTCTTGCTTTTGCAGAGCAATGGAGGTCAGCCCACTAATGGTGACCACTGCTTTTCAAAGGGCACAAGTGAAAGGCAGAGACAGACGGACAGAGTAATGTAGAGAGACAAGAGAGAAGCCACTGAAGAGGATGGTAGAGCACTGGAGTCTTGAGCCATTGCGTCTCTACACTTGTTGCAGCACTATGGCCATTAAAAGTTGAGCAGGAGAGTTAAAAACGCACATTGAAAAATAAAACTGGAAAATGTTCAGTTGTGGCTATAATGATATTTCAAGTTGCATCCTGTCTGTCTGGTTTCATGGTTCATGCTGGGAATGTATCCAAACTGACCAACAGACAGAAGGGTGACACATAGGAGCTGAACCTTGTGTTACTTGGCTGCTAACAGTTGCTGCTATAAAGTGTGTGTGTGTGTGTGTGTGTGCGTGTGTGTGTGTGCGTGCATGTATCTTCACCAAATGTCCGAGCATATGGTCGCCCTGTGCCTGCATAGATGCCATTAATGCTGCGTGGCCCTGAGAGCTTACACTGTGTGCGGCTGTTACTCTGCGATGCCTTGATGGCACTGCTTGTCTCCACCATTACGCTACTGGTTTTTAAGCTCTTGATGACACTGTACCATGAAAGATGGAGATTATTCCTCAAATGTGCAAGAGAGATGGAGCAGATTATCTATGTGCAGATATCTCTCCGCTGCTGTAACTTAGCACTGATGCTCTCAGTTTCCCTGGCAGCCTAATGTTCGGCTGCATGCAGCTGAAAGCTTTAGTTTATTCATGATATCAGAACGTGGCACTTTTCTGCAAGCTTTCTAAAAGGAGTTACATAACAAAACAACTGCAGTGCTAATGCTGCTAACATCAACACAAACCGTATTTGGCCTGACGTTAAAGATACACAGAGACTATAGTCTGATGAATATATGCTCTTTGCTGACCTCATATGAGGATTAATTCTGTTTTAGGTCAGAGAAAATCTGCTTATTATAGATGGCATGAAAGTGTCATCCCTCCTGGGAAAACTACAGTAAGATCAAGCGGAGGCTGACCACTGACACCACTGACAGAGAAAGTGGGGCTGTGAAATAAGGTCTGCGTCTGCATGCGTGTGGGTGTGTGTGTGTGTGTGTGTGTGTGTGTCATTGTTTTTTTATGGTACAGGTAAAGAGTAGGAGGTGTCTGAGCTATAGAGACAATAATCATGAAGGCTCTGTCTAACAAGCATCAAAAGCCTTAGCCTAATCTACAAAACGCATTCTTTCTTCATTATTGCCTTATCATTGTTGAGAAAACAACCTCTAGACACTGAAACTTCTCTATGGCTGGTATTCGTTAGCTGATCAAGACTCGCATATTTAGACTCAGAAATCTACTATGCCACTAAACTATTTGTGTTGAATCAATCTCAGGTCAAATAGCATTGAAATGCGCATTTGAAAACTGATGAGTTTGAAGAGACGAACACTGGTGGCCCTTTGAGAGTCCAGCAGAAATCACAAGGGGCATGACATTCTTTAGCTAAGAGAGAGGCAAGAACCCTTTCAAGAACAAGTACAGGAGAATAATTGGAGTACAAGTGCTAGACTCGCATTACCGGATCATGAGGGTAAGTGCTTGGGAGTTTGTGTGTGGTTGTGTGTGTGTGTGTGTGTGTGTGTGTGTGTGTGTGTGTGTGTGTGTGTGTGTGTGTGTGTGTGTGTGTCTGGACAGAGAGAGAGAGAGAGAGAAGGAAAGAACAGAGACAGATAGAGAGACAAACGGATGAAGATGGAGACAGAAACACAGGGTTTAGACCTAAAGGTTGGTGGTTACCTTGGGAGGTCAGAGTAAAGGCAGTAACGTGACCTGAGCCAATGTTTCACAGCTATCCAGAGAGAGAGAGAGACAAAGAGAGAGAGTGAGAGAGAGAGAGAGGGTTGACAAAATCTCTTGAGATGTGTCTGAGGTTAACAGGAAGCCAAATGCCCAGTGTGCGAGTTACCCCATCATACCACCCAGAGATGAATGGAAGTGTTTTTTGTGGGGCCACTCATTGCAGTGGTAATGGCAGCTTTCTTCGACAAACAGATTATTTCTTCTCTGAGAGGTGAATAGTATGTTGAAATAAATCATATAAAATTGCTTGGATAGTTCTGAGGAGGGACAGGGTCTGCTCCTGTGCTGAAGAGTGATAGATAGTTTGATAGATTGATTGATAGATACTTACTTTATTTATCCCATAGGGGGAAGTTCATGTTGTTGAGGCATGTATCTGTTTTTAACTTAATAAGCCAGCGCAAATCAACACAGTGCAAATGCATGTTATGTCTTTTCTTTAACATTCAGCTTTGATGTAGTAAAAGGAGTATGTGAATTTCCATGTGGGGAACATGACATTTATCCTCTGCTAAGATGGAGATTTTGATTGTTGATCAAAGAGCAAAAGAAAACATGCGAGTGGGAAATGGAGAACCTATAAAAATAAGGGAAAATTTTGTTTCATAGGTATACTTTCACCAAAAAGTATAAATATCTAAAAAGAAGTATAATAAAAAATGGAATTAACAATGGAATTTATGAGACATGAGAGGAACCCTCTATAGATAAACATCAAAGCTGATGTGATTTCTCTGTTTTTCTCTGAATACTAAAAAACAAGCCAGGATTCAACTGGATGTTTCTATAACAGCAACTGTAATGGTGGAATAACAAATACATTTTTTTATTTATTTAGTTTTTACAGAAGAATGCCTCACATCATAAAAATTATGTTAATGCATTACCATGTAATACCACCCAGATTATAATTCTAACAGCATATTCAGGAAGTGTTTATATTGAGGATGTCTGCAAACTCTTCACAACCAACATATACTGACTTTCTCAATATCAAACCAGTATCCCAAATTTGTCCTAAACGTTATCCAGCAATACATGCGTGCGGAAACAAGTTCTGAAAACAAAATTGACACATCACCACCACTGAAGTTAATATGGTGAACTTGTTGAGAAAACACTTGCTTATTTACACACCCAGCAATTAGGGAGCAACATTATAATTCATTTGGAGTCGCTTTTATGTCCACCTAATGAATTTAAGTCCAATATTCACTGTGTTTTTGGAGTCTACAAACTCCTGAGGGAAATATCATCAGCTGATAAATGCACCAGCTATTTACTAACTGTGTCTGTCTGTGGTGCGGTGCTGAGGCGGCAGTGTACAGTGGGTTTTTAGAGCTTATTTTTTTTTCTTTTTTTTTTTCTTTTGCTGAAAATAACTGTCTGCTACAGCTGAAAACAACACTGTGGGAGAAGTGAGAATGAGCCACAACAGTGAAGTTGTGGGTCGGACAGCTAAACAATAATGTGAAACTCACTGTAAAGCCGAAGGGGGGTGATCATAACTGCAAATGACCCATTTAACATTGTCACATTGTAATCACATTGTCATTTGATTCATTGTTATTATAAAAATACCTATTATAACTGCTTTAAGGACCATAAACCTAACAACATGTGGGGCACAACATGCAAGCCATGTGCTTTGGATGTCTTCACATTCTCCAGCTGATTATTACCTCTGTGAGGTGTAAGGTTGTCAGTCTTTGGTTGTCAAATCCACGATCTGAATCACTGTCTGCATCCGGTTTCCGCTCTGGTTTTAATGTCAAAGTTCCGATTGGAAGTTGTGATTCGTATCTTTCCCCACTTTGACCTTTCTTTCAAATGTTTGTCTGCTCCCTGCTATTCTTCAGCCACAATGCTGTCTTCTATATACAAATCGTGTCACAAACAGTCACACTTTTTGCTTAGTTCATATTGAATATTCTTTTGGACAGCACCGTTATTTCTTTATGAGGTGCTATATGCAACTATTTTAATTTAAATCTTCAGTTGCTGCTGACTAGCTAGCCCCGGCTCGTCCTGTTTCATGTTTCCCTGCCTGCAGTCAGGTCTCTCGTCCCGTCTTAGACTGCAGCTGGTGATGGTGGTTCTTGTTGTGCTCAGGTGGGGAACTGGTACTGGTACAAACTGGTACAACTCCCTGAAGCTGCGGAGCAGAACGAGGACTGCCATCGCCCGCTGCAGTTAGCAGGCTAGCTGTTTAACAGTTGACTTTGGGCAGGTTAGTGGCGATTCAACTTTTGAAATCAAATATCTAAATACAGCACTTTTTAATGAGACGATCTGTATGAATCATCTGAGAAGAAGATCAGATGCCAAAGTAAGATTGTCCGTGATATGAGATCGCCCATCCTTAATTTTTAATACATACTTTGAAGATGATAGGGTTCAATTTTGGAATGTATAGGAAGTTTTTTAAAGTTTCAATACCATATTGAGGTCTAGTGGAGCTCAGCCTTTGTAAACATTCTGCAAGAAATATAGAAACTACCAAGTTTGTCTGTCAAGAAACTGTCATCAAACATTGCTAACAAGGATGCTAATTTGTTAGCAAAAGGCCACAATGTTTGTTGAGAGTGTGAGAGAAATGGAGAGGGAGAGACAAAGAGAGATGGACTTGCCGTTGAGAGGTGATGGCACAGAAAGGAATTCTTGAACAAGAAATAGATTCTGCTCCTTTTTCCACTAAGAAAAGGCAGCTACCTGTTGCTTCCTTGTAAAACAATACATGCGAGTCAGAGGGTGCACCTGTGTGTCATTATGGTTAACATCTCAACATTTCACCTCCTCAATGAATGTTATTAAAGCACAAGGTGTTACTGAATGAAAGAAGGAAACACAATCGATATGGCTGTAAGGTTTGTTCCAGAATGGCACCAAATACAGGAACAAATGTAGATTGTAAGAAGTTTTTGCAAACACCCCCCCCGCCCATCTCCCCACAATCCCCTGTTGTTATACACTGAATTAAATAATTAAGTTATGCTGAATGTATTGAACCGATCCATATACCACTACTATGCATTCAAATGCTATCATTGATATTGGCAGAATACGTTTAATAATTTATTTAGTATCCATCAGTTATGAATGTCTTGTTCCATCATTTGCCCTGATCCTTTGTATTTCTCCTTGGCAGTATACAGTCGATCCTTTCCCTGTCTGGCCAGTGAAGTAGATTCGAACTGAACGGAATTGAGAGAGACAGAGATAGAAAGAGACAGAGAGACAGGGAGATATTGATAGACTGATAGAGTGAGTGTGTTGCGTCTTTCTCTCTCTCTCTCTCTCTCTCTCTCTCTCGCTCTCTCTCTCTCTCTCTCTCTCTGCATGCTGAACTTCATCAGCTGACAGCTGCAGTGAAGGGTTATCATGATAGCCAGCCACTTAGCACCTCGGAAAGCAACGGAGAGGGCTTACCTGTCTCAGCACATGTACTCAAAACTCCCCTTCTCTTTCTCTCGCTGTTGGTCTCTACTCTTTTTCCTTTTTTCCTCTTCTTTCCTTGAAAAACCGTCTTTGTTTTCTTAATTCTCTGAATGATTACGTTATTGGTATACTATAGTGTGGAAATGGCCCATTAAACTAATGTTTGAGAGACCACTGTTCACAGCTGTACTGTTTGAATTAAATACAACATTATTTCCCAAGACAAATGATTAAAAATTAAAATTTTTTTTGATGTACTTGAGACAAATAGCATTTTAGCAGCCTCACTGTTTTACTCCCTCTGTGGTTTGATAAAAGAGAGCGTATACTTGAGATGATTAAAGACCGAGACCTCTCTGGATGTGCATTAATTAGCCATATCAATTTTGCCTCGGATTGTGATCACCTTGGGTAAGTGTTCAGCCTGCTCTTGTCATGTTAAGGTGCAATGTAAATCCATTTGTATCTTCAGTGGTAATACAATTTGAAACAACCAGGCCTTGAAGACTGCTTTTCTAAAAATCCCTTTGATGTGTTTGTACTAGATCTTATGATTAGCAAGACTTTTTGGAGGCTGGAGCACTGAGATGATTGATACTTAGAAAGTGACCCTTAAGATGAAAGCCACTGATGAGTGAAGGATAAAAATCCTCAGAGCCGTCCTCTACGCTGCAAAGGAATGACTTTGTCCTCAGCTCCAAAAAGGATTTGTTTGGAGGTCGATCCTGAATCTTTGATTTTTTGGTTTTAATGTCCAAGTTGGATTATGACTTATTGCCCATACATGAAGGAAAGCTGGAATTTTGTCCTTTTGAAATTTTTTGGAAGTGTGGACTCAGCTATTGTTATTATGGTAACTCATACATTTCTACATTTATATGTATGTTACATAGAAAATGCAACATTTGAAATGTTGTACAGATACAAACAACAATGAGAAGGAAAATGGTACACTTATGTAGCCTTTGCAGAGGTGCAACACTGTCTCATAATAATTACATTTATATATTACAGCAAACACATTTCGTTGGAAGTGTTATTGAGGTCAAATTACATTTTCTATTAACACAGTGTGGATATGTTGTTGATTTATTTATTTGACAAGTTACAAATATTTTGATAACTAAACATCTGCAAAATGTTCAAGGTAAAGCAACATATTTGTTTCCCAGCAAAATATCCAATCTTACAGCACAATATCCACATGTAGTGTTTAGGCACTTACAGAGCTTACGGAAATGTTGTGCTCTGACATAATACCGAAAAAGTTCATAGGGGACTTCAAATACAATGTCTTTATTCACATTTTACAAAAAACACCATCTTTACCAAATTTCAACCAAAGTGCTTTGGTTGCCTAAACCACAGATATGACTCTGTATTTGAACCCCAATCTCTGTTGTAACAGTTGTGCGCTTTGTACGCCGGCTTTCAACCCCCACCTGAACATTTACCCCCTCTGGTTGACGTTACTTCATTCATTCAAAAAAGCAAAATTTCCTCTGAACACAATCCAGCCGACAATTATACTGCCACCACAACGTTATTTGGAAGACAGTTTAGTTGTATTGTATATGCATGTAATTTTGAAGAGAAAAAAATATGCCAGCATCTTTTTCTTCGTACACAAGAAAGAAGTGAGGCCTGTTTTCGATTACATGCTGTGGAAGGTAGATTGCTTTTGTTAGTGCAGTCATACTGCAGAAGAAGTGGGCTTTCACTGTGCTGTATGGGGCTGACATTTCTCAATAAACAAACCAGAATTTAAATGGGAAGAGTAGCTGCTGATAAGCTGGTAATATAGTAGTTGTTACCTTGATCATGAAGACTCCGTATTTAGTACATGGACTGCACTATACCCAATATATTGCACGGATATGGCTTTTAATATAAAGAGTTACATTCTAAGAACCTGCAAAGATCAGAACCTGATCCTGATATACATCATGATTCAGTGGGAGTCGAAGCAGAGCTTACAGTCTATTATTCCAGATCTACAGAGCTTTCCAGTGAAACAGCCTTGGAGCAAGATGTCAATCCTGCCATGGCCAGCATTGTGGCATTGACAGTGATGATGCTCAGCTGACATAGGAGGGATGGATCAGTGCAAATTGAAAGAAGGTTTTACTGCATTCATGACAGTTGCTTATCCGTGTATGTATAGATAGATAGATAGATAGATAGATAGATAGATAGATAGATAGATAGAT
>NW_019520211.1:0-63938 GCF_002814215.2 Seriola lalandi dorsalis
ACACACACACACACACACACACACAGAATGGAAACACTGGCTATCATCCAGACTGAACTAGCAGGAAATTTTTATTAGGAAATTTTTGCTAGTTTCAAGTTTTTTCAGTGGAATTAACTACTTTCAACACATTTATAAATAAAGGAAACACTTCTAAAATGAGTGTCTTGAGTTAGTAGTGTCTTGCCCAACAGTTTTGTAGTGTGTATATACATGTGTGTGATTGTGAAAAATTGTCAGACCCCACTGGAGTTTTTCTAATTGACTTTAATAGTGTGATGAAATTTTAAATGAAGTTGACATATGAGGGATACACGATGAAATCTCTCACCCTGCTCATAATTTTTTGCAGTGCACACATGCACAAACACACACACACACACACACACACATCCCAAATAAATCCCAGTAAGCATTAGGGCCCCGTCACGGCTCTGTTTACTGTTGAACACTTAAGATATACCTTCCTTTCTCCTGGCTAACAAATAACACCCAGAGGGCTGAAGGAATGAGCCAAGCACAAGTCACGCAACTGCCTCTCTTCTCTCTCTGTCTCTCACTCACCCCCGCACATTCTCTCTCTCCATCCTCACTGACTGGATACCTCGCTGCCTGGTTGAGACATTTGCCCCTGCAGAGCTGTTCCTCTATAACAATGTGCCTGGACGCTGTCAAGTCGGAGACGATCCTACTGCTGCGTACTGATGTTCAGCCTCACTTTGTCTTTCAATGCGGCGGTCAAGTAAACATGTGTATGCGTGTGTGATGAGGACCGATTGTCTCTACCCTCTCTCCCTCTCGCTGTACCCTCTGCTTGCGTCTCTCTCCACCCTAAAAATATTTTGTCAGGCTCACTCATTCGATGATAATTCGGCAGAGAGCAGGAGTTCACTCAGAGTTCAGACTGCTCTGGGTGCACAGAGCGCAGCAAAGGCCTGCCAGCCAATAAAAAAACACGCAAACCCTTTTAAACACCCTCTTGAATCACGTTCTCTAGTCCTCTTTAATTAGCTCTCACTATGGCCCTTTCTCACTCAAACACATGCTTTTCACATCAAGATGTTTGGCTTCAATATCAGAGAAATTTGTACGGTGAATTTACATGACACTGTCTGGCTAACCTCATCTGAGATTGAAAAAAGGAACTGCCCTGAAGCTTCTCCAAATAACTCTAACTTTATATGACATGATCTGAGGAACTATTTTTGCTCGGGCGAGTTACGTGCTCCTGTTTTCCCATATCAAATGCTGATGAAAGGGGACCTCATCTGGCTGACGGTAGTTAGCGTATCGAGCTGTATCGGGTCAGATGCCACCTTTGGTTAGTGATCTTTCCAGCCGCATGGGAACATATCGATTTACATTAGGGAACAACAGCGGGGACCAAGCCTGGCCACTGTTGCACACTGAAGCATGCTTGAATTAAGATAAATGGAGGTGACAGACAAAGCAAACGGTCTGATGTACAGTATGCCCAGGTGGCCAGCATTCAGACACAACCTGATGACATGTAGTACACATGGTACTCATGCCACACGAGTAACCTTCTTCAGAAAACCGACACAGTCTGGATTATTATCAGTGATTGGTAAAACGTTGGCCTGTATCATGCCAGAGCAGCAGTGTCACAGAGTTCATTCGTCAGCCACTATGAATAGCCGCTCCATTCGCTCAGTTTAGCCATCAACAGATCGCATTACTGACACCACTGAGCTTTTTATGCTGGTGGCCATGTTAAATTGATTGTGCTGTAGCTAATAGGCCTTGGGTGTTCACTGGGAGGAAACTGGTGGCCATTTGAGCCAGGATGACGGCCAATGTTCACTTCTCGGGAGTGAACCTATGTCACGCAATCAATCAGTTAAGTGTGGCCTGTTTCTAATCCATGCAAACAGGACAATGGAGGAACATGCAAAGGCTTGCGAAAGAGAAAGTCTGACTCTTGGATTCAACTCTTGATTTGGTTATTTCTATTTATGTTGTGTTGCGATGCTGAATTCCCATCAGCACCACATATTTTCTATCTTCATATGCATTCCAGCATTGTTGCAAAATGGATTCTTTTTTCTTTTTCAAATTCAGTGATCACACAACAGTAACAAAAATTTTCCCGAAACTCAGGAGGCAGTCTCTGTGCAGACGTGCCTGTGGCACGCCACAACAAATTAAAAAAAAAGACTGTTCGAGCCTTAATGAGTTATCAAATAGGCTTTCAACATGTGGCTTTGGGCAGGGCTAAATCTGTACACTATACTGCATGTTTGCATGGAGATAAACAAAGTCTGTTTGCTTGTTGTATGGGGGGATGAATATAAATTGGAAATGTGAAATTATTTAATCTCAGCCAAAAGGGGTGTAGTTGGGGTTAAGCATAGCTAGAGTGGCGTGCTTGTAAAAATAGCACACTGCAAACTGAAAGCAGAACAAATGTTGGTAATAAGAAACATGTCTGCCAATAACATTGCCATTCAATAACTGTAGATTACAGTTTGCACACCCGGTGAACTTAAAATAGACTTGACTTAAGAGCAACATGTAAGGTTTCTAATCGAATGCAATGATATTACAAAATATGTAAAACAACAGCTGGGATTTGTCAGCAAACTGGATGCTTAAAGTGCTTCCATAATATAATTATCAACCTAATCTCCAGGGGATTCGCGGTGCTTGTTGCTTCCCTCCTTGTCCCTCTGCGCTTCTCTTGCTCAGGCAGAGCAGCGCGCTAGGCGGTAGCTGTGACAATAATTACACAAGACAGCTTCCAACAATAGTGTTTGGCCAACAAAGGCTTCTGCTCCCTCTGCATGAGTCCTGGCTGTCTATTCACACTCACTCAAACTCAAACACACACTCTACCCGTCTGTTCGCACACACACACTTGCACACAAACACCCCTCCCATCGCAGCCGCCACTAGCTGTTACAGTTAGCGTCTAACGGGGCCCCCCTCGGCACTGATTTGAGTAATTCACTTATGGCCTTTTGTGATCCCAGGGGGCTCCATTGGCCCCCGCAGGCTAACAGAGTCCAACTCCACTCAAGCGAGTTCAGTGTCTGTGGCACGAGAGGCCAGGCAGGGACAAAGCCAGTGTCATGCCTTTGATTCAAGCAACTAATGAGTTAGCTGTGAGGATCCTAAATGCATACGGCGGCTTCTCTATTCACGGTTCTCAACACATACAAGGGATTAGCATGGCTGGTCTGTCGCACTAGTTAACAGCTATTGTGTGGCTGATTACTGCAGAGGGGGCAAACACACATGCAAGAGGGTGGGAGAGTGAGCCGACATGCAACTAATGTGCAATTTAGTATGGAATCACTGGGCGGCTAATAGCTATACGTTAGCTGCAACAAAGGGAATATAACAACATTTAAATTGAAAGTATGCACGCCACACAGCCAGTACCAGCATTTTAATCAACAGCTTGACATTCAAGAAAAACTGGCTCATCCCACCTTAAAGAGCAATTTTACTGGAGCAACTAAATGGTGTTTAAGATGTATTTCCACCCAAACTCTTATGGAAACATTTATAAGCATAAAAATTTTCAAATTTAGTAATGTTCAATAGCTGGATAAACAATTTTCTGCATTTTAAATCCAAGAACAAACTATTATTATAAGTGTCCATATTACTGGAGTGTATAAAAAACTTCTGTCTAACCCTGTCCACAAAAAATGAGCAGGATTTTTGCACGCCAAAATAAAGGAAAGGAATGATAAAACCCTGAGCACTGGCATTAGGGTTAGTCATAACAGTGAGAACACATTACCATTTACACTGGAAATGTATTAATCGGCCATACATCTACCTTTGTATATAGAACTCATAGCACGGCATTACAGACATTGCATGAGGAGGAAAGAGGAAGAAGAAAAGCCTGAGCACTGGCATTTAGCCTGATCACGCACTCTTCATGTAGCACATGGAGATGAGAGGTGATTTTCTTTCAAAGAGGTCAGTGAGACAAACAGGGGCAGAACCCCATAGGGAGGAAGAAATGGAAAAGGGAGGAGGAGGAGGAGAGAGAGAGAGAGAGAGAGACAGAGAGAGAGAAATGTTGTGGTTAAAAAGTGTTGAAGAAGAAAAAAGACAGAAGGAGAGAGAGTTAATAAGAGAGGAGACAGAAATGGGGTGACGGGGTGAATTTGTACCTCCATTTGATGATGATAATCACTCATAAGAGCAGATTTGCTCTGCTTCACCAACACACACGCATGCACAGATTGGGATGCTACGATCCATTATCTCCCTGGATGCTCTTAATCAATACACATCACTAAATTTTATAAGGGTTCAGTGATGTGTGTTGATCACTAACTGATGAGATGCTACATCAAATGATCTAATTAACTGTCGAAAGAAATCATGAGAACGTGACCTGCTGGTTACAGCTTTGGCTGTAGTCTGTGACATGAAAGCTCATTCAGTGCATCACCTTTTATTACTCTTAAAAAGTCTGGCAATGTATCAGCTCAGTGTGAACTGGAGATTTCTGGCCACCAACACCAGTACAGTGCTGCTTATATCTGTCTTCAGGCTTGTTGTGACATATGACATTTAACTGATATGATGGCCTGATGGGTTGAAGTCCTTGCATCCTTTGGTCTTTTTAATGCGCTACGTGCTGGAGGGACTCAACTGTGCAAAATCCAGGCACAACTAAAGCATCAAAATCAGATTGTAAGCGTTGATTCACAGCTCATCAAGTTGATGCTAATTACACAAGACATTTAACTGATTCCTAATGATTTTTATCTCCCAGTTCCTTTAACACTGTGATTGGGTCAAACAAAAGGGGCAAATGATAAGGTCAAAGGGTTTGACCCTCAGTAGGTTTTAGTGTTCACTTCAAAAACAGTATAGACAGATGTAACATGTGGGTTAATGAGCTGTGCAGCCAAGTACCTACTGCATAACCACAACCTGTAAGCATATGATAGTGGTGCCACAGGTCAGTCTGAATAGGCTCCTTCAAAGACCCAAAATGATCCTGATTCTCATTAAATGGTCCAAAGCCTCTTTGATGCTGTACCTGAACACAGCGGTGCTTTGAGCTAAATGCCAATATCAACATGCTAACACGGATAAACAGGTGATAACATGATAACATGCACAAGTCTGTACTGGAATTGACTTAGAGTCAGACGTCTGAGGCCCTGTTCACATCTAGCATTAACATGCCTCTTGGGTGATCCCACATGAACGCACCCAAGACGTATTGAGGATGCACTGAAATTCACTAAGACCACATTCGGCGGTGGTCTGGGCCGCATATCGCCATATTCTTTTAGGAGTGTACACGCGAATGTGCCCAGTGCCAAATTGAAGGACCACCTACTCAACCGATGTGCTCTGCTTAAGCTGCAGTACATACTCCTTCATACTCAGTTGATTCTCAAACTGTGTAAACTGGTTTTGTCCACAACCTCTTAAAATTTCGAAAAGCCCATAGAGATATATCAAGAGTGCATCAAACATCTTGGGTGATTTGGTTTGCTTGGAACACACCATGGAATAGACCCAGTCTATGGTTTCTTATTCTTCTTTTAAATTTCGGCAGTTTGGGGACAGGAATTGTATTGCTGCCTCCTGCCCATTAAAAACATCAATGCATTTGGTCTTTCCGAACTGAAATGATATATGTATTTATTTGTATATAGACTAGGGAAGTGAAATCCAATCACAAGAAGCATGTGGAGACACATTTTAATGCCAGATGTGAACTGACGTCCTTAGAGCTGTCTACTTGTGATCAGATTGTCTGAGTCGCATGTTATTGCCAAGTGTGAACAGCGCCAGAGAACAAGCTTCCCATACTATCTCCTTGCATGATTTATGAATGTGAAAAATTTTGGGTTGTAATCTACGATTCACCTGAAATTTTAATAGCTAGGACATTCTACTTCAAAAGCTGAAAACAATAGTAAACTGACCACATCTTGACCTTTCTATTGCTAAACCTTTTCACTTCATTTATAGTCAGTGCAGCTTGCTGATTTGTCTTGGCCTCCACCCTGGCGTCCTGTCTGCTTTGGGTTGAGTATAGGGAAGGAAAAAGTCTAGGGTCACTGAAAGTTTAGTAAACACAAAGTCCGTCTATAATCTGACCTGAACACATTTTCACCCCTGAGCAAAGACTCCATTCAGAAACAGCTATCACGCTGCAGTACTTCCCTCTTTGGGGAATTGAATGGTCTGCACTTGCGTTGACTTGATTGGATACAGATTTGACACAAAACGGATTAACCCAAATAGATGTGGAAAGGGGGCTTACATCCACAAAATACTCTTAAATTTGTAGATGAGACAATAAGGACTGAGACTGATTGTTTTGTCTTGTTCTCTCCTTCCCCTTGCATGATGGTGGCTTAGTTACGAAATCATGTCCTGTCTGCTGGCTGACGTCACAAGTGGCGTATGCCTGGCGTGAGTCTGCGGGGCCTGTGGGCTTTCTCTTCCTCTTTTATTATAGCTCACCCAGCATTTAGAGGCAGACAGCACACACACTGAAACTGGCTCGCACACACTCGGAGATCAGCAAGTGCAGACCTAAACACTGATGGCTGCTGTATGGATTTTGTGCAGCAGCAAGACGATCAGCATGTCAGGTGATCAAACTTGGCATAGATAGGTATACTTGTACTTGAATCTCTCATCACATTTGCGTGTCTCTGTGTCTGTGTGTTCCCATACCCTGTCAACGCCCCGACTGGACCGACAGCTAAGAGGGAAGGTGGGGGTTTAATTGAGGACTTCCAGACACACACACTTATAAATACACCTCGCTGTGATGTGGGTACATTTACACCACAGGCATTTATATTTGGGCATGAGATTTGTTTTGGTGGTAATCCTAGGGGTTGTTATGATATATTGCAAGACATTGACAATTTTCAGAGCAGATCATTTACTGAAAGCGAAGCAGTACGGTACTGAAGTCATCTACAAGGTTTTCCGGTTGTCTTACTGTGCATGTCTTTATGTTTTTATCTTGAGATGTACAAACAGAAAAAAAGACATGAACTATGCAGGAGAGAGTGAAAGCCAAACAACAGTATCCCTACTCGCTACGTTGTCTGATCTGTGTCTGTGTTGATTTATAAAGAAAAGAAAATTTGAATGTTTACCTCTGCAAAGATTTTTAGAGGATTTCAGAACGACTAGTTGCCAGTCTAAGTAACAAGAACGTCTCTAGAAAAATGATCATTATTCTACCAAAGTTCAGCATCAGCTAAGTGTTAAAAACAATGTTTCCTTGGGATGTTTCAGGTGGATTTTCCAAACAAAGTTTATTTCTGTTCTGTTCAGACTGAAAATAATTATCCTGCAACATATCAACTTTAGATTCCCTATATCAGTGGTCAAACTTCACATAAAGGACCCCTAAACTGATACAAATTAGACCACGGACCCCCATTTGATAAGATTTTTACTATTGGATGTTTTATTACAGAAGGTATTTGAAATCCATGACCAAAGTAGCTATTCATTATGTCATTGTGTTATTATAGGAATCTCTAGGAACCCCCTCAAGGACCACTGGCGGTCCCTGGACCCCACTTTGAGAACCACTGCGCTATATAGATAGATACATGTATGCAATATTCTACATAGTGAAAGGCATAGACTCTTTCAGCCAAACTGACAGTGGTGCCAGTGTTGAAAAGCCACTGTAAAGTGACAGACAGGAACAATTAAAAGAATGTGACACAGCCTCTGCTCAATTAACCACAAGTATCTGGTGAATCGTTTCAGAAGTACAACAGCAGATTGAAACTGATAAATAAAGGTGCCAAAATCCAAATAAGAAGCTTGAATGTTGATCAAAAATCAAATAAAAACTTAAGTCACTCAGGGGTGAGATACGTTCACTTCACTTTTACATCTGTTAAGTAATTTTACCATCTTATGAAACATGCAAAAATAAGGCAACCAGTATCAAAATAGGCCCAAATACAAGAAAACTAAAAAAACAGAACAAAAAGTTATACTGTACACGTCAATCGAGATATTTAAGGAAGATTCTTGTAAGATGTGGCAATTACGGATGTTGAATTTTTTGAGGTGTAATTCCACTGAAGCTTGATGTTGGCCCCGAGTCGAAGACGACTAAAACAACCCTCTGTAAGCTTTTCCAATGTCACTGTAGTCTATAAATTTGTAAGAAATCCACCATTCAACTTTAATTTCTGGCATTTCCCTGTAATTGGGGCAGTGGCTTAAAAAGAAAAAGCAGAAGAAAATGAATTAATTAAACACATGAAAATTATATAAAACATGAGAGAGAGCATGGTTTGAGGGTTCACAAAAACAATTTCCTGTGAGTCAGTACACAGCTGGTACACTGGAGGAGATGAAGGACACACTCCCTGCATCTGATCCCAAGAGTGACGACGAGGACAGAGAGAGACAGGGGCAATGAGAAATACATATGGATTAATGCCAATGCTGCTCTTTTTCCAGGGCTGTGATGGGGAATCTGATCGCAGTGCCATGAGGGTCAGGACGTGGGACGGTGACAGATGCAGGCAAACGGAGCTTCTGTCGCACCTCATCAAAGAACCACAGCTCATGCAATCAAAATAGCCACCATGGCATGCACACAGTAATACACACACTGCAGAAAAAAAAACACATTCACATCTACAGGTTACCTTGCTCAGGGGTGCTTGTCCCAGAGCGAGGTAGTATTCTAGGGATTTGGACCAGTGGTTGTCCTTGGGTCAGTAAGCTTACGTGCTTTACAACTAACTTTTCCCAAATAATTATTTATTTTAAAAATTTCTTCTTTATCTGAGACAGAGAATGAAGGAGCTGCAGAAAAAACATGCAATGCTAACCACAAGCTGTATCTTAGCTTGCAAAGATATAACCACATTACACACAAACAAAGCCCACAAAAAAGAGAGCCAGCTTTTGCTTTAGCTTTATTGAAATAAAAAACCATGCCAGCAGCTAATGTTGATGCATTATTACAAATGACATCATATCAAATCCTTTATTATGTGGTGTCCAGGATCTCGTCTTAAAACTCCCATCTGATTCTCATCACAAGCTCCCCTGACTTCTAGTCTTGTTAGAGCCAGTCAAGTTTCAATTCATATTAGTCCAACAGGCACCAGAGCAACAAACAATAAGGAAGAAAAGGGGAGGACAGAAAGAAAAGAAATGAAGAAAGGATTACTGAAGGAGAATAAAGGTAGTAAAACACCATAAAGCAAGTGACATTTAGTCTAGTCCAAGTGTTATTTTGCAAGGTATCATAACTGCTTTTATGTCACCGAATTACAACAAAACCCTGTCAGCATCTCAAGTGGGATAATTCCCTATTATGTGTGCTTTTAATGACCTCATCCTGTCTAAAAAAAAATATATATACTGTATGTATACAATATATAAATGGTTGAATGAATGATTAAATTTTCAAAACAAAGCAAAATTCTAGTTTCAAATAATGAGATAAAAAGTAATGAAACACAATCACGCAAAACAGACTTTAAAGACACACACATCACCGGAGGAGAAATAAAGACAATCGGGGCAGAAAGACGGAGGAGGGATAGTTAATCCTCAGGGTAAATATTTAACAAGCTCAGCAATTACAGTTAGGGCAGAGACCTAACATGGAGGAGAAGGGAATTACAGCCTGCTGACTGTCAACACACACACACACACACACACACACACACACACACACACACACACACACACACACACACACACACACGTTCTCATGGACCTACTTGCTTGGGCATGGGAAAATATACATACCCTGACCTAAAATAAGAATTAAATGAAAAACATGGGACTTTGAGTTACACACAGGCTGTAGGCTATGAAATGATGATTTAGAGTTTTGTGTTATTATCATTATTTTTTTAAGGGGTGTTACCCTCTGGACTTTTCACTGCATGCTTTACCTGTGCGATGACATACTTAAACCTGATTATATGCATTTCTATTGTGTCCTTTCAACTGGAGATGTACATACAGTATACAGGGAAAATAAATTGTCAAAGTGCAGCTATTGTTTCTACTTTTCAGCTTGGGAGTTATGTGAAATAGCACAGGAAATCATCTCAAGTCATATATTGTGTCTGTAAACGCACCAGACTTGAATCCCATGGAACATGATGAGTAAGGGAAACTGAGGTGAATCCCTCTGTCTGATGTCGCCTTTTATTTACAGACGCGCACACACGCAGCCTAAGGGTATATTTGCATGCAGTGCATAGGTACAGACTGTTTACTGTGCTCCACCCATGAACTGTCACGCAACAGGGCAACTCAGGTGCTTCCCAAAGCACCTGCTACTCTTTCTCTGAACCTTCTCACACCTATAAGTCAATAAATCTATGTTTTAAAAGGACAAAACAAATCCAACCTGAAGCCAAACCCTGTACTCACTTATTCACAACTAACTGAACTGGACATCAGTCATGACTCAGTGGCAACTTCACACAGTCCCCCCAGTGGACAAAAAGGAGAACTTCATCACTATAAGTAGAAATATTTTCATCCTTCCTCTATGAAACTGTTTACAAGGGCAAATGAAACTTAAAGTTGGTTTCATGTCATGTTTTCAGAAAATGACTCACTGCTCAAAAAAAAAGAAGAAAAAGAAAGATGAATGTGACTGTTGTTCCAGACCACAGGAAGGATGTGGACGTGTACATGTTGCTCATCTTAGATTTTTCTGGAAATGCTCTGGCTACACTCCATGTTTAAATATCAGTGGAAAAACTGCAGTTGTGACAGTCAAGAGAGTTGACCAAAGAGTGATGCACACAGAACCAAATCCCCCATGTTCCACTCTAATTAATCTCATTAGTGTAGCATCAAAAGGCAGCTAAGCTGGTCACTTCAGCCGCTGATAACATGGCCTCCAGCAGAGGAAGAGTAATCAAATATAGGCTTTGCCATTGATGCATGTTCAAAGAGAAATATCCTAAAATATTTACAGATAAATGCCACTTCTACTGCTCTTTTGAACGGCTAAAATATGAGTGTAACTCTGAGGTGAGCTAAGAGAGATGATATTATCTTGTTTAGCTATTAGCACTGCCAAACAATACACAAGCAATATCAGCTTTCAACAATTTCTGCATACCTTTCAACACTTTAGCACTTTCACACACATGACTGAACCATCTTCATTTTCTGACCCATCACTTTACATCACTGACACTCAGCGTCACTCTGAATTGAGGCAGCGGTTGTGGTCTTTATCTCTGCGTGAGCCCTTATCCAGGAAAGGCACCTTTAATAAGTCCAATTAGCACCTGTACTGCATTTTTGCGTGATGGCTAAGCTAAATGAGCATTCAGGGTAAAATAATTGAGTGTATGCGTGACTCTGGCCAGCAGGATGCCAGTTGTTGAGTGACATGCCAAACCAAGGTGGCGGATGATGGAGATTAAGGGTAATGTAAGGACCAGAGGAGGAGAAGGTGAAAGACGAGAGCCACATGTGCCGAAGAAAAGAGCTGGTCAGACCAACACAAATCCAATTGCCAACTTTTCCACGAAAACAGCTTTCAATGAGGACTTTCATTTAGAGTAGGAAGGCAGTGAGGCCTCCCTTTCCCCCTCAACCTCCTTCTACTTTATCACCCACATTTCCCGTGGTAAGACAGAAGGAGGATGCTCCTTTTTTTAAAAAAAAACCCTTGTCTTTAGAGCTGTCACATCCAGCTGTGCGAGGGGCCTCCATGTTGATAAAGCAGGCACCAGCAACAAAATACCTTCTCAAGAGGCCCATGAATATTTGAAGCGCATTGGGAAGCAACACAAGGAGAGGGAGGGAGGTATTCGCTGGATGGTGGGAGGGCGGGAAAACACGTGTGGACCATTATATACCTCTTAATTACATTAAATGTCGTCACAGGGACCTTCTTATAATCATCACGAATCATCTTCACTGACTTAATAAAACTTCAATTATAAAAAACACACAAGACTGTAACAACACAAAAATACATTCCCACAGCCATGACCATACAATATAGGTGCCGCGGTCTAAACAAAGTTTTCTGTAGACAGTGCATCCAGATGATGCAGACCAGTAAACTTCCTTTAATGCAACCAATGCTTGTTTATCTTTAGCCCCTTGAATTCCCAGGCAGTATATCTGTTGGTCTGAATTAAAGTCAGTTGATGACATAGAGCCTCTGGGATTCTTACTCATGAGGCAGACAGAAAAGTTCACAGATTATTCCATAATTCTAAGAGATTACTATAATTTTACAGGCTAGTATTATCAGTCCCCCATCAGCTTTTGCCCCTATAGTAAATTGCATTGCACAATACAGCTGCACATAATCTTTTTCTGTGTCTGCCACTTAATTGTGTTTGACCATCACACACCAGCCTGATTGCACGAGTGTTTGACTTATACAGTTTGGTGGTAAGCAAGATTTTTCGGCTTCTAACAGCCAATATGTTGAAATTATATTTAACATATTTAAACTGATTATTTTCATGCCAGGGTTTCAATTCTACTGAAACCAACATAAAACTACCTATAGGGCCAATACTCATTACGACCACTACTAATAATACTGATAACTTAGATACGTGTCATCTTATCAAAGTGTTTCATTACAATCAATTTACATAGATTATGGGGTTTCCATAGCCAGCCAGCATATTCAAATTATATATATTATCATATCTACATATCAAAGATGAAACATTGATCTCTATGCCAATTTAAAGCAGCTGATATCCCACTATCAACCCCATAAATGAGTCTAACCCATATCAGCTCAGCAAGTCTCTATCAACTTGAAGCCACACACATACACACACACACACACACACACACACATTCACATACACACATAAACCAAATATTCCAGCCCCTTCCCCTAAAAATGCAACTTTTCTGACCTTCTCTACCTTGGAAGAAGCTTTTGACACGGAGGTAGGAAACTGCAAGGCGCAGCACGGACAGCTTGTCCAGCTTGGAGATGACATCCGGGGGGAACGGCAGCAGGCTGGCCAGCCGGTCCAGCTCAGCGTTCAGCCTGTCCCGGTGCCGCTTGGACGGGTTGGTTTTCTCATTGGCAGCGGACGGCTTCCTGATGATGAGACGGACAGAGGGGAGAGAGAGCGAGACGGAGTTGAGACAGCGTCAGGGAGAGAGTGTGTGTGTGTGTGTGTGTGCGTGTGGATAGATAAGCAGTAAACATGCTTTAAAATAAGCTGAAATGTTAGAATTATTTCAGCTAAATGGCCCTAACTCAGTGATGTGTTTTTTCATATCCTTGATAACACTGACAACCACCTCAACAAGAAGTAAGTGGCACAGAAAGTTATGAACTTTTTTAACTTCACTTGTTGCAGCCACGCTTCTGTTAATGACAACGTTAGTGTAAATCTGAGCCACCCTACATGACACAGGCCTGTTCATAAAGCTTACACAGTCAGCTTGCCAACCCCTGACTTTGTTGAAAAGATTATGCTATCAATTATAAGTGATATATATTTCCTGGCTTCTAAACTGTAGAGCCTTTATTTACCACAAAAACATGCACACTCATATCAACTTAGTTTCTGTGGAAAAAGTGGTGACTGATTCATAGGACTGTTTATTGTGTTACTATTTGTTTGTTTTTTTCTTTCTTCTTTTTATGGATCAATGTGAAAAATAGGGCATCAGACTATTAAAGGAAGAATGGGTTTGAATTTATTTCTCAGAAATGGCTTACAAACTTATTCCTGTCAGTTTTGTTATATAGTTGTTCCTCATTGTTAGGATAGAAACCACAGGGTCATGTTTTGTCTATATGGTAACCAACACACCTTGAAAACCAAGCACAAACACATGATCATATAAACCATACTCTGCACAAGTCCTTCTTTCTTTAAACTGTATTTCCTTTTGACTCAGCCTTCCCCAATTCACCATGTACCACACTTCGTATTTCCTCTGATGACAAATCTCTTTATTTTATTTTTTCGTTAGAGAAAACTAATGATCTAAGAGTTTTGTCATATCACATATTTCAGTTCCTATAAATTATCTCTCCAGGCTGATGTGAAATTAGTTTTACTATAGTAATATCTGTATTTACTAATACCCACTGTGAGTGTTCAATCTTCTCAGTGGCTACTGTTATTAAAGGTATTGGACATACGGCACTATCCTCAGTGCCGCAGAGAATGTAACATGGCCCTAAGGCACCGAGTTATTTGTGTATTTTAGTATGGTGTACGCAGCTTTACCAGTGGAACTTAACATGATCCACATATGTAATGGTCAGCTCCAATTTCCACAGCTGAAAGTTTCTGTTCACCTCCACAGAGACAGAATACTTTTACGTGAATGCTTCGACTTTGTTTTATTATGATGGCCCACCTAAAATTCATATTTTACAGTTATTACTACTGAAAAATATCCAAAGGAACATATATGAGTGTCAAAATTTGATTAGATTATTCAGATTAATTTTACTTCACTTGGAAGTTCAAAACTATGCATAAAGAACCAAAACAAGATCATTATTCCAAAATTAAACAAAGAAACAGCAATGAATAACTGGGGGCACTGAATTATTATTCAAAGTCTTAAAACGTCTTGTGTCGTAACAAGCAGACTAGAATTTCAAATGTATATTTCAGTACACATACAGCAGTGATTTGATGTGGCAAAGATTTCCTTTCAGATCAGCAGCAAAGGCAGCGCAAAACATGAAAACTTTATAAATGCCACAGGCCTTGTTAAATTACCACTTCCCTCTTCAAAATCTTATATAACCTACATTCACTATTCATGACATCAGCTGACAAGATTGTCCAAAAAAAAAAAAGTAGCCCTCAGTTTACCCATCATCCACCCCCATTTCTGGCTTAAAATTAAGCTATGGTGAGTGGTAAGATGCTTTTAAATTAATTAAATAGCTTCACAATAAGTGCTATATTATTAATTGTATGTTTGCCATAAAATAAGTGCTATGATCACTAGTATTAGGTCTATAACATGCTATTCTATGCTGCATTTCTATCAAAACTGGCAGCCAATACAAACTGGAACTTTTTTATTTTCACACCTTCATGTTGTTGCTGCGCAAGAACTTCCTGTAATTCATTATAATATATCTACTCTTCAATCTTACTTTATGTCTTTAGTTTTCCATGCACATTAGCAAGCTAGAAAAAAGCAACAACATTATGTGCAACCATTTGCCACAGAACATGGATTTAACGGACACATTAAGCAGCGCTCCTTAACTGTTTTTGGATGGGCTTCCTCCGCTTTCTGCCCGCATACATGCAGTCTCCCGGAGGGATCATGATCTTGCGCTCCGTGGAGGTAACAGGTGCGCTGCGGAGGAGACAGAGGGACGTTAACTTTACATGTGGCAGGAGATACAAGCTTCACACATGTGTTAAGACCATGTGCATTGAATTTTGCAGGTTCAGACTTGTTGTTACACATTAAAAGCCATTCCTTGGGTTAAATATGCTGTAAATCCCTGCACCCCTCAAATGAAAGTAGGATATAATAACCCTAATTAAGCAATAATTAAAAATGCAACAAAATATTATGTGTGAATTAGCAAATAATTAAGATTTATGCCATATGACTTAAATAATCTACAAATAATTACCAATAGTTACAATATAACCTAACACAGTGGTGCAACTTATCTAATTAATATGACGTGTAGCAGTAAGTAGCTGTAAGAGTGTAGCAGAAATGCTGGATCCTTTGAAATAAGCGATAACATAATATCACAATTTAAAAAGAAAAATCACATCAAAACGTCAAAAAATCGTCAAAATAGCACTAACCCAATGTCTGTGTGGATGTCAGTTAATTCCAGTATAGTGTTGTTGGCTGCAAAGCCACATTCACTTTAAGTGCAGAAAAGAGATGCGTCTCCCAGGGTGCACCGACTCGGTAATGCCAAATGATAAATCCAAAGGAAATCAAATAAATCGGAGAGGTCCTGTACGAGCTCCGCGCTGATGTTTTCATCAGCTTTGCACTGCTCGGGGCAGATGTTGGCTGATGCTTTATACCCAATTGAGTCGCCTTCACTTCCTCGCGTTTCAGGTGGCGGATTCCTCTGAATGACATGTCGAGCTCTTCGCACGCAACTCTCTGCCTCACAAACACAGAGCGAGCGCAGGCAGGCACACACACACACACACACGCACGCACGCACACACACACACACACACGCACAGGGCTTATGCTGCTTTCAGGTGTAAGACTGCAAAAGGGAATTACCGCTTTTCGGTTTTACATCGTTATTATATAGGCCTTGGCCAAGTAGCCTATATATTTGTAGCATTTTTTTTTACATGCTATAATATAGAAACTGGATGACGAAGGTTTTCTCACTGAATTTATCATTCATTATTTCCTTTTTGACAAATGGGTAGTCTAATATTATAAAGTTGAATGTATACACGTATTTTCTCTTGGTGATTTTGTTTGTCTCACTAAAGGAAAACTCACCTACACTCCACATTGTATTAGTGTGCAACCTGTGTTAAACTGTATATATTTCCCGGCTAAAATACGCTTTAATATGTGAATGGTTTATATATTTACGAGGAGCACATGAAAGTAGCAGAGCAAAACCGGACTTGAGCGCACAGCCGCGCGCAGCACACACACATTTCGTGAGTAGCGCGGGGAGAGGCGGGATCACACGCGAAGGGCAGCGGAGGCACAAACCTCCGGATTCACACCGAGGCGGTCCGCGGTCGACACCACTCACGGAACCGAGGCTTTTGCTACAGGGAGAAAAACACATTTTAAAGCCGACACGCTGCATTGGACGGAACCGAACGCCAAAAATGAGCTGAGTGGATGAAGCGTTGGTTCAAACTGGGTTTATACCTTCAAAACAAAAGCATGAATGTGCCGCGGATCTAATAGCCTACGCTTTGTTGTGTTGTGGGGTTCGTCTGGAATAAAATGTGACACCACTGTGAGTGTGACAGGAATAATCAAATATATAATCATAGTCGTGCTCTTTTCTTTTTTTTTTTTAGGTTGTGTGCAATTTCGATTATGGGTTTACTAATGTTTACTCTTTCGGTTCACCTGCTCAGAAATTATTAAAACGCCTCTCCCTTACGTAATCTTTACCATTTTCAGCAGATGCAATAGCTAAATCTTCCTATATGCCATTTTATTTTGAATGCTATCACCGGAAGTGCTCTGATCATCTGGTTGATTTGACTGAGCTGGATTGAGAGTCTACTCAAAATATTGGACACGGTTTTACCCATTAAATAAGCAATGAGACGCATTTGGAGACAGTAGTTCTGACAGGAGCCGTCCTGTGGGCCTGATGCGGAGTTATACGACCTGAAATCACCGCGGCACAGAGGAAAACATTTCATTCTCACTGGTTACGAGAGATTTTCCATTATAAATACTTGCTTTATGCTTGAAGTAACAGCGTGACTGTGTAGGTGGTTATTTTCAGCCTAATTGTGAATGGTCGAAGACAAAGATTCATTGTGGCACATTTAATCTCGAGGCACCTTAGAGAAACCACATTTTTATGTCCCGACACCGTTTCCAAACTTCAATATGTCTATTCAGTAGTGGCGCTTTAGGATGGCCAGACAAAACCAGCTGCGGCCAGAGATACCAGAGATACGCAAGTGGCTAATAAGTGAGGCAGGAAGTACACAAATGCCTGTAGAAATAAATGGACAAGGGACAAAGACACAGACTGTTTAGCGGTGCTCTGGTATCAGATAGGACAGGATCCTTTCACCATGCTCACATGATCCTACACTAAAGATGTATGGTGTTGTAAATGAAGAATGCACATGTTAAATTGGGTGCATTTAACATAGTCCTACTATGTTTTACAGATTAAGAAATGAAAAGCCCTGGTTGGTCTATTCCAATTCAAATAAACATCAAAATGCTTTTCTGTGTGTTTTTAGTTTGTGGAGAAATAAATGTTTTGACTTTAAAATTTTGTTTTTTAAATAACACTTTAACCTAATAAAGTATGACAATGTATTGCATCTACTGTGTGTTGTCATTGAAACAATTGTCATTGTCATTGCACTCAGCTGACCACATTCACAGTATGCAGGCTGTATGATAGTCTACTTACTGCGCTGCACCCTAGTGTACAAATTCATGCACTACAAACATACCCTCTGAGCACACACAGCTTATTGTGTATTTATGGGTAGTAAATCATGCAAGGCAATGGCTGAGATACACTTCTTCTTTAAATAAACATGACATAGTGGAGGAGAATCCCCTTGGTGATGATGTGCCACATGTGATCACACACACACCTACAGAAATAAGGATAGTACATGGTAATACACTCAGGCTGTAGTATAAAACAAAGAAAACAGAAACATGTACACGTCATAACAATTCAAACCATAATTAATTCAACACAATTAATTCAAACTTGATCTTTCACTTTTTTCACAAATAATTAAAAATATGCATTTAATTTGATCACACTGTATATTCCTGTAATATCTCCACTCAAAGACAGCCGGACAGTCCAGAGTCACATGACCAATATGTGGCACTGTGATGTGGCTCCACCTACTAAGATTATTTCCGAAAAGCTCTGAGAAATGTTTGTCAAACTAAAACTTTAATCTGTAAGCTGAGACCCTCAGAGGCCCACAGTGGCCAGAGAGCTTTTTGGCAGCATGATGAGTTGAGAATTAATCACCACTGGTCCTCAATAATGTCAGAACTGATGCATTCAGTGTATAAAAGAAGCATGGCAATACTGTCCTCATTTTTCCATACTCTCCTGACTGTTTTGAAATGTAACAATCAGATTGCATCTTTGAGCAGATGGCTGTCTATACTCTCGTATCAGAAGTGCCCATCAGGGGGGCTGTTTAATTTGTTGTGACAGGTGGGGTTGGGGTCGGGGATCTGAGAAGGTCCTAAGGTCCTGTTAGCACTGTCAGTGGCTGCTATTAAAGCTTTGGTATCAATGTAAATCCACTTGCAACACTATCCAAGCTGCCTTCCAGATTAGCCCAGGTTTAAAGCTCTGCTAACACTGCAGGGGCAGACCTTCGCACGCAATCGTGTGTGCGTGCGTCAGTGCACGTCTGTGCCCATGTCAGTGCGCACACGGTAAATGTGTGTGTGTATGTGTGAGTGTGTGTGGCTAAATACAAATTTCAGAATAATGACCATGGAGCGAAATAGGGCTCAGTGAAAGCCATCTGGCAGGTGCAATAGTGTGGCTTTCATTGATTAAGATGTCTCTGTTAGCATCACCATGGGAGTTCGGGAGACATGCAGGGCTGTGACATGACAAGTCTGATTCTAATGGACATTCATAATTAATGGGATGGTCACTATAGGAAAGTACCACACTTACACTCATTTCATCTCTGTCACTGTCACTTAGTGCTTTGTGTCACTAAGCGATCCATGATTGCTCAGTGAGAAGCAAAGCTATTTGTCCAAACATAGTAATCTTGACTCATTTGCAGACAAATAAGCGCATGTTTGCAAGAAAACTATTAAAGGAAACATGGTCGAATATAAGTTGTTGGCCTAAATTTTGTCCAATCCTAACAATGGGTGGGGTCATTATAGGGGGTGGCTTCGCTCGCAGATGACCCTGGACTCAGAAAGCGGGAGGAGAGTTCACAGTCTGCTGCTGTTGTGCCATTGCAAAGCAGGAATGGTGTTGTCAGGATTTGTGGAGCCAGACCTTAATCCATGACAGCAGATAGATGTTAATGGACAACACCAGCTCAAGCAGTCCTTTTAGGTCAGGATGCATGTTCTGACCCTCGGGACCTGCGGGAAATACTCTGCAGACATATGGTTCATGTATGCATGCGTGCCTTCGGGTATGCAAAAACAATAGTGCAGTTTGAGCTGTTCATGTAGAAATGCTGCAACAATAACACACTGACCCTAAACTGTTTAATACCACAGCTGAACAGATTAGTGTGTTTTTTTTTGGGACAAGGAATAGATCTGGTTTGATCTCATGAGACCATGAACCTTAAATCAGGACAAAATTAGACAATGAACTTTGACGGCACAGAGCAAAACAGCCTGCAATGCTCAAAATCACTGGAAATTATGAGTACTGCAAAACAGAGAAGCATAACATGTTGAATGGGAAGTATCAGTGGTGTCAGTAAAGAATGATCCTCGGATACTGATCTGTAAAACTGAGATTCAGTAGTAAATATATGTACACAAAACACGGCATTAGATAACACTGAAAAGCAAATAAATATTTAAGTGGTTCATGTTTTATCTTATCCAAGTAGTATTAGGGTTTCAAAAGAAATAATACCATGCCTCTGCATCTGTACCACCATACCTGTAGCTTTGTGGCTTCAAATAACATTTTATTCAACTTCATTTGCTCACAAGTAATGCTACGTGATTACAAAGGAATTATGTTGTAATAACTTGTCAAAAACTAAAAAAAAGGCAAAGAAAAAATCTCACACATTTGAAAACAGACAAAAGATTTGATGAAGATTTGTGTCAAACAGGTTGGTTAGTCAACAAAGCAATGATCCATTAATTCTGATCAAACTTGTGTTGATCATGAGTATTAGAGCATTTCATCCCACACTATCCTACAGCAACATAACAGGTTGTGCAGTTCAATTTCAGTAGCCTCAAATGAGTATTTTGTGTTTTGCTTTTGACATATAATGAAGCCGCATCATCCAGTGGAGCCAAATACTACAAGATACACCTCCAACTCGTGCTTTGCTGTCACGTTTCCGTCGGTCCCTATATCAGGAGCTGTGTCAATCGGTTTGAGAGGGAAAATTTTGTGTTTGGACTCTGTGGGGATAATCTTTTGTTGACATTTGGATTTGGGTTTTTCAAAGGTTGTTTCATGGTCAGGACAAGGGTCAGATGGAGGTTGTCTTCCTCCTCCGCTCTCCTCAGTCGTTCCTTAATCTGCTCCATCCCACGTCTGCGGTTCTGTGTCTGTGTGAGAAGTACACAGAAAGACAGGGGGGTACAGAGAGATATAAAAAGGGCTACAGTGTTGTGTAACACCCAGGATGCTGGGAAACCCTGCAAGCAAATGAGTCACTTTTGCAAGAATGAATGTTGACAGTGGAATGCAAATGTGAAATCAGGCAGCAACTGTTTGTTTGGACATAGTTTGCACAAACAATTCACAGGAGTATGATAGTTGTGCATGTTGGCTATTGTTCTGTACTGTAGTTCTGCTTAAAAAAGTAGTACAGGTTGATGGATGTGTCAAAGCGCTGTCAGGTCTTCAGTCAGAAAAAGGCAAAGCAGAGAGGGACAAACTGAAGTGTAAAATACGAGGTCACTGTGCTCAGAGACAGAAGACCACAGGGCTCAGCTCAGTCCTCCAATCCCTGCTCCCCTCTAAATCACACAGAGCTAAGAGACCAGGCCTCACTTTGGCTCATTCACATTCATGTTCATGACCACCACCTTTCAAATTAAGCACACATACACACACACACACACACACACACACACACACACACACACACACACACACACACACACACACACAGCCAGAGGCCGATGGCCACAAAGTGAAAGTCATGGTGATGGCATCCAAGCTTTTGGAGAAGACTCTCAAAGAAACAAAAAAAGACTATATCTGGTAACCTGGGTAAGATGTGTCACCACTGGGAGAGAGTAAGTCATTTGTTTTGTATTTCATCCCAACCCAAAATTTTCCACTTGCACACCTGATGAAGCAAAGAGCCAACACACCATCACAATTCATAAAGTTAAAAATATTGTATTGCTTTTAACAGGTAAAGCAAACAGGAGGGATATGTTCATGTTTAGTAGAAGACAGTATGACACATTTTCTCCTGACCATTATGTTAAAAGGAACTGCTCCTGTTGAGACTCCTATTGGATTTAGTTTTGTGATAGTCTGCCCTCAGTTTCTCTGTTGAGGAATACAGTATGCATTGCTATTTGTGCTTTAGCAAAGCACAGGGCATGAAGATCGGAAAACTTTTAATCATTTCAGTGAAACTTTATCTCTATTGGGGATTCTCACATGAATCCGGTTTCTTTCGTCAGTCTGTTTTACCACACAGACGAGACCAGTTTCAACCTCTGAGGCCAAGACTGTCAATATCTCACCAGTTGGAGAGGTAGCTGAAAATCCATTTAGAAATAAATTTAACATCCTCCACAAAGGAAAAACAGAAGATGGTTGCTATTTTCTTATTCATTAAACAAACAATCTTCTGTCTGAGTCACTGTCTACCTCACTGATTTTGTGACTTCCATACACCCGTGATCTATGTCCACTGTTCCTCTGTTTCTCTGTTTCTGCAGCATGACTACTGTACTGACAGTTACAGACAATCTTATTAAATGTTATTCAATCCAATCAAAACCGTATGTGAGTGAAAACAATTGAGAGGAAATTGAATGAGTCACTCCATTTGCTGCCCACATGCCACAGCGATGTTAATACATCCCAAATGTATTTCTCTCTCCTCCAGTTTCTTACAGCTCACATATGACTGTACATCTGAGCACTCAATCTGCCACAGTCCTGGAGAGGAAAGCTTTCCTACACTGAGTGATGCTTTTCATTAAACTCTACAGGAACCCTGTCGCCTGCCTGTCGGGCCAGTCCATATCCAGGTCATCAATAATGATTTCAGCAACGCCAGTGTGTTGCTATTTGGTCATGTTTTGGGGATAGTCTGCTTTTCTGACTTTTGGTTCAAGTGGTTTGAATCAATCGTCATTTTGGATCAACACATTTTTCAGCTGTTCTTGCTCACATGGTGACAGTGGCTTCAACAAACAAAAACACAAATATCTGACTCGTCATCTGCTACTGAAAAACCTTCAAACCTTGATCAGAGGTTCCCAGATAACATGGACAATGGTGTATCTGCTAAACACTGATGTGCAGATTGATGTATGTGCCAAGTTTGACACTGGAAGGCTGTTTGCACATTCCTCTGCTGATATAGGAAATGTACATACGAGCAGGATTTTGTGACATCACATAGTTTGAAGGCAAAATGTGCAGCACTAACTAACACATTTAGATTCCATAGATGCATCCATAAATTCTGGATTTTTCAAGGAGAGAGATGGACCTTCAATAAATTGTAGCTAAAAAGAAATTTTGATGGAAAAACCATATCAGACACAGATTATTTTTCAAAGCAAGGTATTTAAATATGTCTTAAAACATGTCTGGTGGGGATAGATAAGTTGTTTCAGCTCCTAGACTAGGGCTTTAAACATATGGCTGCTAATTGACTACACAGCTACAACCCTGGAGGTATTAAAGCAAGTCTATTAACACTGTGGTTACAAGTGGCAAATCCAACATGATGGTAATGCTATAATAAATTGTGGCACAAGTAGAGAGGAGTCAACAAGCCAGCAAAGTTACTCAGTGTAATCCATCTTACAATTGCAAACATTTGCAGTCATAAGCCACAATAAACCACTGGTCATACCAGACCAAGTCTGGCTGGTGCAGCAAAACCACTGAGTGCGCAGAAATGAATAAGACCGGGTTTTATTGTAGGTGGATGAAAGTTTTCATTTGCCAGAGAACAACATAATATGTCTTCTTTTAAAAGTTACATAGTCTCACTTAAATGTGACTACTACAGCTGATGAGGAGACGTCGGTCTGAACAAACACATCACAGAGCAGGGTCTGTAGTGCACACTACAGCAGGACTGTACCATGCTGACAATTTATTGCATCAGCAGCAGGTCACTGCCATCTTGTGGAAGAAAGATGGTTTTACATCATAGTTTTATTTGTTTGTACAGTTTTTACACAGGCAAAGCTGGACCTGAAACAAGCTTTCCAACTGTTCAACACGAGCACCAATAAAAACAGTTTGTATTTTTCAGTTTGTTTATTTCATTTTGCAGCATTTAATTTTAGACACACACTTTATTTCTGTGTTTCATGATTCATCATCCAGAGTCCTTTTTAAAAGCGCACAGTGTGTTTATTCGTGTTTCCCCCGACAGACTACATGACTAAACAGGATATGATGTCATCTAATATTTAACTGACCCATCCTGAACACTGCGACAGCACATGATTTGGATTTAAGACATGGAATATACTGTAGGTACCTGATATTTAGGGATGATATAGCACTCCGTCTGTCTGAACGTGGACCAAACGTTTAATGGTGGAGCCAGATGCAGGCTCAGTGGAAACTATTGCTCAATGCACCTCTTTCAAACTAAATTTATACCAGTCATAAAACGCTCCCAAAAAATATTTTCTTGCCAATACCTTTTCATCTCAAGTCCAACAAGGTCTGAAGTAGTAGAAAAAACATTTACTTATTGCATCATCATAACAGCAGAGCCTTGACTGAAAATTATCTGTTTACATAGTGGTCCGTAAATTCAAGACGTAAACACACTAGTAAAAGCAGTCCAATAGACTGGATGACTACAAAACAGCTTGGCTAATGTCCCTTTCTCTTTTTCCATTTGCTTTCCTCACCAGTGCACCTTTTTAGTCATTTCAATAGCTCTCAAGTCTCAGTCACATTATTATTAGCTAATACCTGTTTTATCTTATTGTGAAATTCATAATCTCTCTCTTCTTTTCTCCTGATTTAATTTACCACTTTTACAATACATATGCTGGGTATCTCACATTTGTTCAGATAAAATAATGGGCTCACACTCATTCTCCCTTGGCTGTGTAGTTGATCTTCTTGTCTTTCTCTACATGTGGCAACCGCCTCACTATGGCAAAAAATATGATTAGCCACACATCACGTTTTTTGTCAAACTACAGCAGGGTGCTGGACAGCTAGGCCTATGTCTCATCTCCCCTGCTTTAGGATCCACAAGAGGAACATTTTAAGGCAGTTTGTTCCTGGAAGGTCCTATTAAGGCAGATTATCAGGGCCTGCTTTGTTTTGTTGCAGCATCCTCTAGTGGTCTGGGACACTGGCGTCCAGGAAACTCCATATGATTTGTTCCTTGGATAGGGGTCACCAGCTTTTACTCTCATTCTAAGTACCTTTGGTGAACTTCCTGATGGGCGCCAGGTCTACCGGTTACCTCTTGTTGGAGGTACGAACCTGGTGTCTCATCCAACCTGTTGGAGCTGGTGAAGACAGGTGGAAAGAGAGAAACAGATAAAGATGTAGAAAGACAGATTATGATGCTGTCTTTGCATGTGTTTGCTTCAGAATCTATAGCTCTGTTTAAACATTTGACACTCACAGCGTGGTTCACCTGCTTGTCTTGGATTACTGGCACTGCTACCAAAGGAAGACTGAAAGTTATGGATGGTCTCTTGAAGAATCTGCCTTTCTCGTCCCTGATGACGGCAAATGAAGATTGTTACACACCAGACAAAGATAATGCTCTTGCTGTACCTTTAAATACTGTGTCAATCTATTATGTGTCCACCTACATTTCTTTTCCATCCTTAGTACCTAAAGTAATTCTACCTAACAGTGCTGGCTCATATTGAACATAATGTTGGGTTATACTGTGGAAAAACTGAAGTGGAAAGACTATAAATCAAGCCCAGAGAGCACTGGAAACACACTACTGGAAGTAAAGATGTAAGGCATAACCATATAGTGTATGCTGAACTAAATGCACCTTTCCAGCATTAAGCTCTGATATGGCCGCCAAGATCTGTTGTCTAGGTCCATCTGTTTTGATTCCCAGCTCCTTCAGGTCTCCATCTGTTAGAGTCAGGAATGCCTCCATGTCCACCTAGAGGAAGGGGAAGAGGGGAAGGAGAAACACTGATTAAAAGGTCATATGAAACATGTGCGATATATTAAATATACACAATTTTCTGGGTTTAATACAGTATAAGTACAGAACTGTCCAGGGACTGCAGTTCAGTTACGTAGTCTTGGAAAAACACTTTCCTTCACATTGACAACTAATAAATCAAATTTATTAAAACAAAGGAGGAAAACAGACTTCATAGTTGAAGGAAAATGTTTTGGACAAAAAAGAAAGAGTACCTCCTGTTCCTCAAATATGGGCTGGTACTTCTCCAGGGACAGTTTCTTCAAGATACTAGACAGCTCATCTGAAAACATAAAGACAAAATAGCATACAGTATGATCTGAAGCAAGGGATATAACTTGGCAAATGAGGTGAGTAGTTATGGTTTATGTGGATATCACATGTGTTGGTTAAATTACATCCAGTGCCCATTGTGTAGGTTTGTGTGGTAGAACTGGGCCATGAGGCTGAAATGAATGCATCTCAGCATTTTGTCTTTTAAACATAGCAAAAGTGTAGATATAAAAATAGAAATGAATGACGTTACAAGAGGGTTTCTTACAATGAGAAAAATAATGTTGACAATGTTGCATTAAAAGTCAACTAAGTTAGACTATATCTGTCATTGATGCAATTAATAAATGACAAACACTTGAAATCATCAAAGAAAGCTGATCACCAATATCTATTGTTGTCCCTAATATGGCATTTTGAAGTATAATTTCAGAGTAAACCTGAATACAATGTGACATTACCTTCATCAGTGATGGTCCCACTGCTGGAGCCTCCACTGCTCTTGGAGCGAGGATGAGAAGAGGCTGAGGACAGAGAGTCTCCCGGCCCAGTAGGAGGCTTAGGCGTTGGGGAAGGAGATGGGGTCAGAGTGGGTGAAGTGCTCTTGGAGGTGGAGGAATTCCCTGACTGTGGCCTCTTCTTCAACTCCATCTTCTACAAAGTAATAAAGGTGGACAGTAGCACAACTTCACTGACATGATAGGAGTCACCTCTTCAACTTTGGCTGTTTTACTCAGATATCGCAGTGATTTCAGAGAGGAAACATGGCACAGACCCTTCTTGAGTGGATATCGGAGGCGACCAGGCTTGGGTGGGAGTGGATGTCAGGGAGGCTGATATCAGGCAGCGGCAGGCTGGGTGCTGAGGCTGGCAGTGGGGGTTGGCTCTGTGTTGGGCTGTGCTGTTTCTCTGGAGCTTGGACCTTCACATCTATCAGACCTGCTGCCCTTTTCCTTTGAGCTGCTATCTGGGAGAGGACACTGTCTGCACTCCCCCCTAGTGGAGGGATGGAATAGAGAGTGTTTTATTGTAGATACTGTATGATACATATGCTTTCTGATAATCTGGTTGTGTTGTGCAGTTTGGCGATGCGTTTGTGTGAACCTGAACGGTTGTGAGAGTCCCGGTTGAGCCCTGCCACTCCATTGGAGCCACCAGAGGAGTGGGGGGAGTGATAGTGACCGGAGTTGGAGGGAGAGGAGGATGAGGGCCCCTTAGGGATGCTGGGAAATTTAATGGACCTGCTGACCACACGACTGATAGACGTCTGATAAATAAAGGAGAGAAGAGAGGATAACAAAAGACCCATGAATGATGACAAACATGCAGACTGTTAGAGAGGGGTTTTACCAACTCCACCCCTGAGCACTAACTTTCTCCTCCTCACACTCACAATATCTGAATTTCCACTGCTGTTTAGCTTCCTTTGGGGTGGCATGGGCAGGCGGGGCGCTTCGCTCTTTCCCTCCCTGAGGAGGCGCGAACGGTCCGAGTTCCACGGCTCAAAGTTGGACGGAGGCAGGAAGGGAGGGATCACTGCTTTCAGCTTGTCATTGGGCAGCCGGGTCAAGGGCGCACCGCTTCTCAGCTACAGCAGATGGAAAACACAGCAGAGGAACAACACTACCACTTATTATAGTAACAATAATCCTTATTTATACAACACTCATTAATAAAAAATAAATACTGTATAAAAGTGCAAACCCTAACTCTAAACGCCATACATAAGTATGTGGTACTCATATAGTGGCCCCAAAAAGTATTCGGTTTTCAATAAGATGAAGTGAAGGGGTCTGAATATTTTCTTAATCACTGTGAAACTGACGACTGTGACATAAACATCATAAAAACTGTTAGAAAGTTAACAAACTTGGCTATATACTACTTAAACTGATTTTTTTCAGAGGTCTTTGAGGTAAATTATTATAATCAGAAAACTGCCCGAAGCTGATAAAATGTACAATAAAATGTTCTTTAAACCAAAGATTCCTACCATTGTGGTTATTAGGAAGTCCTCCTTTTCTGAGGATGCCCTACAAAGACCTGGAACAAAGGAAGTACAGTACATTTACATATTCCCTCTTCTACATCATACAACATACATGTGCAACTCATACATACATGTACAAAATTCCATTTACGCTAAAGTTATTCATGGCAGTTTTACAGATCACTGTGGCTCACCGGTATCTTTGCTCTTGACAGCCCATGCAGCGCTAACATCATTCCCTCCCAGGGCAGGAGATGGTGCCAGCGTCCCGTTAGATACAGCACCAGGCTTCCTATTTGCCTTCATTGTGGCATCCAGTGAAGTTTCAGCATCATCAGGGAATGGAGCCAGGCGATTGGACGAGAGGCCATGCCTCAGAGTGTGAGTCAACTTAAGCCGCCGGAACCGATTTGACATCCTACTCCACCAGGACTGGAAGAGGATGCAGTCAAACATGTGTGTGCGTGTGCTTCAGAGATATGGTAGTTGACGTTTTGAGTGCACAGTCATTATTAAATCATTGATAAAAATTAATTATTTTAATATTACAGTTTAATTAAATAATATATAAATAATTGAACAATAGTACAGGTTTTAATTCATACAGACAACGTTAAGAAAACATACTTTTACACAGAATATTAGCGTTACAGGACTTCACTTGGTCTTTACCTTGAGGCCTCCCTTGTCATCAGGTGGCACAGGGACATTGTTGAGGGACTGTCGACTTTTGGAGCGAGTCATTAAGGCTCTGCCGCGGTGTTTTGACTTCTCCTTATCTACTTGCATACACACTGATGCTAACAGACGCACCAACTCAGTGTCTGAAAAAATCGAAACAGAGAAAATAAATAAATGAGCAATCAGTGAGTGAAAGGATGAGCGACCATCATGGAAACTACACAACAGAGACTGTGTCACATGCTAACGTCCACGTGTGGAGATGAGATAAAAGCTTAATTAGTCATAATTTCATCAGGAAATCATTTCAGCTTTCTAGCTCTCTTCGTTGAATAATTCTGTGTTAACAGAATCTTTTCATTTTCATTTCAGCTTCAATTATTATTTATTGTAACCAGAATAGTTTATATATATTTTGGAAAAATATGCTTCTGAATTATATAACTGAATTATTTAAGTACCTGTACCTTGGGCAAAGTCAGGTACATACAGACTAAAAGACAAATATCTGCCATCCTTCTTTTCAAGAATGTATTACTATTTTAAATACCTGGTGGATACTTCTGCTGTCTATTACAACACATTAAGAAGGGTTTGTTTTTTCAGTCTGAGCACATTCTCCCAAAGTGCTGCAGAACAGAGCGATGATAGTGTGGGTACCTGGGTCATTCAGCAGCATAACCAAATCAAAGGCTGTGTATCCATTCTTAGCTCGAAGGTTGACATCCGCCCCTTGACTCAGCAGGTACTTGACAATGTCTTTATTACTGAAGGAAGGGAAACAGAAAAAAAGATATGTGCTGTTTGTACATCGCACGATCAAATGATTTTATTCCCATCAAAATCACTTTTTTTAATGATCTGAAATGAAATGACAGACGAAATCAACAATTTAACTATATTCATTTGAATATGGAAACAACAAACTCCATATAAAAAAAATGGAATACCACTATTGTCTCTCATGTAACCCATCTTACCCGTGATAGGTGGCCTGCATTAGTGCAGTCCACCCATGGACGCCATCTTGTTTGTCTATGTCGGCATTCTTCTCCACCATCAGCTGCACCACCTCTAACTGACCGCTCACTGCTGCCATCATCAGAGGTGATGCTCCCTCCTGGTTGGATGAATTCACCTGAGTGGGATCCTCCTCCAAGATCTCTTTAACTAGCTGGGAATTCCCTGAGTCGGCATAAAACACACACATGGATACATAACTATGCAAATATATGGACGTGACTGTGTTTATTTGTTAGTGATCTCACCTGGTAGTCTCACAACCAACATGCTATTTATGTGTAATTTTGCTTTTTCAGTAAGAATCTAATTTAACTTACCCAATTTGAGGGCACTGAACACATCTGGTCTTCTTCTCTCATCGTCTGTGAAGAAATGAGTGAGACTGAGAACAGAAGAGAGCTCTGACTCTAAATCAACAATCCTACTTGGCCAGACTTCACATAGCTCAGCACCATTAAAAACTAATGGAGGAACGTGAGAAAAGTAGACACATAAAAACACTCTGCTGTAACTGGAACATCTTGTATACTGAAATTCAGACAGTCTCATGAAAAATTGCAGTAATATTCTTTTTGTTCATTTGCTGACAAATTGACGACACATCACTGCATAAAGAGATCAGAGACTGATTTATCTTGACAAACTGATAGATTAAGGATCAAAACATAGAGGCACAAGTGAGCATGAATGCCACAGGCAGAGTTTGATCCTGCAGGTAAACTGGCTTAAATCCTGAACCTCTGGTGCAAAGAGCTATTAAACATCAAAGAGGCTGAGAGCCGCCCCCGTTGGTTTCACTCTCACATGAGTGTCAACTGCAATACAAACACATCTAGATCCTTGTTGTGGCGACAGACACAGATGCAATAAGAGGTACAGACAACACTTCCTGTGAAACTGTTAAAACATTTTAAAAAACATATTCTTCATCAAAACAAACGCCAAGAATACAACCTGTCTCTTATACACATCTACCTGCAGCTGTTATTGTTGTTGCCATTGGAGACTGCCTCTGCAGCCACAGCCAGATGATCATAGTCATCAACATAAGCCCCACTCTCCAGGAGTAGTTTGACTACATGAGTGTGTCCCCCACGGGCCGCCATTGTCAGGACACTTGCACCCAGCCTGTTCCGTCCATTAATCTCTGCCCCGTTCTCCAGCAAGATGTGGGCAACGGTCAGGTGACCAAACCTGGGTGGAAGATGGAGACACAGAGGATGAGAAAGGCAGTGGAACTCAAATATCTAATTTCCTCAGCTGAACACAGTTGATCAAAAATGTTATATTTTCATTAGGGTGCTACTCCTCTTTCAGCGGAGTCAACTCTCACATGGTTGAGAAAGTGCATCACTGCCACAGCAGGTCCATTACTGTACACACTGCTTGTGCACACTGAAGGTACACTAAGCAATTTGACATCAGACACTGAAAACACAGGCAAGCAAGCTGAACTCAGGTGAACAGGTGATTTGTCAAAGTTTCATGACACTGACACTTATAATATTTTCATTAAATGAATATTCATATACATTTTGTTGAAACTAAGAAATTATTTCATACATAACAATAAACACAATAATACATACATGATGCTTCACCAAACCCTATGCCTGAATCTGGCCACTACTTATCAAATGTTCATTTAACAGGCAAGACTCTTACACACACATAGTTCGATACAAATTCAACATACATTTGCTTTACAAGAAAAAAGCATTTTAGATTTGTCTCATTGTGGCCACTGTCACAATACTGAAGAAGAAAAGGTTTGTGTGTGGAAAAAATATATTATATAATTCATCACTAAAGTTTGTTATTGTTGAACGAATTAAAGAGTGGCACAGTGTTGTGAAGTGATTCATCATTGACAGCATGGCGCTATAAATGAAATTGCCAGATTTTTTAATGGAGTTTTGTCTGACACTCTCTTGATACTTTGAACATAGTGCAAAGAGTTGCAGCCCGCAGCCCCACCTAGCAGCCTGCATCAGCGGGGTCCAACCGTAGTTGTTGCGGCTGTCCACCGAGGCTCCCTTTCGGAGCAAAAACCGGACCAGGTTCTCGTGACCGCTGGCAGAGGCGAACTGCAGGGCGGTGTTCCCCTCCTCGTCGGTGCAGTCCACCGGTACCAGAGACAATATGTCCGCGGCGTTGCACTCCGACCCTGCTTCTGACCGCAGTCTGCTCTGCCGCCCGGACTCTTTCGGGGCTCCGGGCTCCAGGATCCCCCGGGCCGTCTCATAGTCGCCCTCATCGCAGGCACGGAAAAGCAGCAGAGAATCAGCGGGGACACCAAAATTCATTTCTTCATTTAAAGCCTTATTCCGCCTCCATTAAACTCCCGTTTGTTTAATCGACGGTAACGGTCCGAAAGTTCCCCTGTCACTTGGCGGCGGCCCGTGTTTCGAAATCATGACGCACAGTGAAATAAAGTTTAGTCTCCAGGTCGAGGACTGTCCTCCTTCCTCCCAGACAATGCAACCATCCTCTCATCTCCAATCATAAACTTTGACAAAACTTGTTTCCTCAAAACAACTTTCTGGCAACCGGCCGCATCACCACTGCCCCGGTTCCGTTACTTGTTGAGAAATTCACCCAAAGATCTACTACAACACAGAGCACAACTTCCGCTTTTATCTTTCATAAGAAAAGCCTCAACGTTTATGCCCATGTGATGGACGTTTCAGTTATTTACTCATGAGTCCCTCAGTTAGCAGGACTTATCTAATGAGTGAAGTTCCTACGGTCTGTCTCTACATTTTCCCTGTCGAAATCAAGCAAATTTTAATACGAAAAGTGTCAAATATGACTCACTTTCAACAAACACGCCACTTTATAAAATGACACATCTTGCAACAACTTTGTGGCAGACGTTCAGTTACCCTAAATACTACCTTTGGGAGTGATGTGTCAACCTTCATTTACTTACATAGTGTGGACAGAATAGTAGTGTATATAACAGTGATTATTCAATTACTAAATATTTTGGTTATTGGCCACACGCATTATGGTTTTTACCTCCTTTTTTTTGGTTCTTTTTTGAGTTTTAGGTAGTTCAAGTCGAGATTCTTTATTAAAACTACTATTATTTAAAAACTACAATTCAAAAGGCTAAAGTTAGCAAAAGTTAGCTTTCAGATTTTGCTAAATATTTTATCAGTGTTACTATTACAAGCACTTTTGTGTTTTGTTTGTCAGGTTTGTGCTATTATACACAAAATTATACAATCAAATAAATGAAGAAATAAAATAGATAAAATTATTTGTACCATTAAATGCCTAAGACTTCACTTTCTTCAATGGTCGATGGTCACCAGAAATACAGATTTTAATTCCTGTTTTCACTTTTCTTACATTTAATTTATTTTTATTTTTGAAAGGTTTTAAGGGATGTATTCGTATATAAGTAATATGTTTAACTTAACTAGATAATAGTGGAATTGACAGTAGTCTTTATTGCCCTCCAGTGGTCATCGTGAGGAACTACATATAGTCTGTACATGGAATTAAAACAAAGTGTGGCCACCGCTGGGTGCCGCTGTGGTCCCAGACTAAGTCTAAAACACTAAAGAAGAAGTACCAGGAGCCCGGATGAGTGGTACTTAATGAAGCCCAGGCCTCTGCTCGCCCTTTTCCCGAAGAGCTAACCACGCTGGTGGAGACCGTTCCTGGCTCACCGCTGTTCGTCTGAATTTCTTCCGAATAAGTCGGTCAGGAATAATTAAAATGGTATGTGCTGTTTGGACATAGCTGTGGCTGTGATTTACGATGTTTTTTTTCTGATGAAATGGAATTTATATCGTCGAATCTCACATAATTCTACGGATTGTTTTAGCTAACGTAAGCACCGATGGCTTCTGTCGTTCAAGTAACCGTCCCGCTAAAAACCGTACACAAAACGGACTCTTAAGCAGTACTACGTTTGTTACGGTTAAAAGTTAACACCCTACATCAGTATCTCAACCGAATCTTTAGGGCAGTTCTTAATACTATAATTATTGCCCGGCTTGTTTAACCGCGCACTACCGGTATTTCCTTGAAGTATAAACCTCCGATGAAGTGTCTTGCTCTCACGATTGTGTCTCACAATCGGTGACGCTATTGTACAAGTGAGTGCAGAAAGTAAGTGTTTCTGATCATTTAATAATAAGGATGCGGTCACAGATATTCGATTGGAAGGTTTGTTTGACAGGATAAATTTGTCGGTTAGCTCAGACAGAAATGGAGCCTGTCGTGTTTAGTCAAACCGATGCTAGTTCGATGAAAGACAGTTGAGCAACATTAGCTGGATCATATCCCGTGTATGTGGTAACTTTGAAGTGTGAAGTGGACAAACTGATGTGGGAGTTTATCCATGATGCACACAATAAAGCAACCTTTTGTGTTAGCATTGTTGCTTGTAATATTTGCTGCTCCACGTGCTGGTTAGCAGGTGCTGCGTTTAGGTGCTCCACGTAAATCTCCATCTCAACAGTAACCTGGGTTTTCAGGGTTGTAAACAAAGGAGTAACTAAACACGATTCTATCATTAGTTTACCTATTTTTTTTTGGTGGATTTAAAATGGCAAACTGTAAATTTTTAAATGACTGTCATAACATTAGGAGATGCTGAAGGCATTCAGGTCTGCTCAATGCGCATGTTGAGTACCGATTCTGCATAACTCTTGTCACTATATTATCGATGACTGGTCCAGTGTTTTAATAACTCCTGTTTCTACACATGCAGGCTTTCAAGGATACTGGTAAGGCCCCTGTGGAGGCTGAGGTTGCCATTCACCGCATCCGCATCACCCTCACAAGCCGCAACGTCAAATCTCTGGAGAAGGGTAACTAAGATTAAAAAAATTAATCATTTTGAGAATGTAACATAGACCTGAGCAATGAGGATAAAATTTTCATCATGATAAACCTTGATGACTTTATACGCTATTCTGAGCCATGGTTTTAAAAGCATCATGAAGTGATTGATGTTTTTTCGAGTCTTAAGTTTTATTCTATCATCCCCAGTCTGCGCAGACCTGATCCGTGGCGCTAAGGAGAAGAACCTGAAGGTGAAGGGGCCTGTCCGCATGCCAACCAAGGTACTGAAGTACATGGGCTAGATAAACATTGTGTTTAGTGTATGTGTATAACACATTGGTCTGTTTTTAAAATAGATCAAGTCTGTCATCTTCCCTGTGTTATGTTTTATTTGCGCCATTAAAGCAGATACTGTTAAGACAGTCATTGGACAAAACTAGTACAGGCATTCATCAAGACATGTTGGCTGTTAAACATAGAAGACTTCTAATTAATCATTGAATGTCTGTGTTACACACAGAAGTTTAAACTTTATTTACCTGCCCCTCATGTTGCTCTTCATCCTTTGTTGCCACTGACAAATTACAACAAATCAGATGTAGCAAATATATGCTACAACTCATGAAGGTGCTAAATGCAGCTTTGCACACTTTCTGCTTTTAAAAAAAAAAAAAAAAGTTTATTTGCAGGCTTTTAACAAGGCATAAAGGGAAGAATTTGCAAGTTGAAATAAGCTAAATTTTCATTAACAATTGTGACTGGTTTAAAAAATAAAAAAATTCCAGTAACTCAGAACTTTATTCAGTTTTGAAATGATGGCACTACCACCAATTTAGACAAGGTGTTCTGGATTCTTGTTTTCATTTTGATAAAACTAAATTTTGGTTTCTCTGCCTTGTTCCAGACTCTGCGTATCACCACCAGGAAGACTCCCTGTGGTGAGGGATCCAAAACCTGGGATCGCTTCCAGATGAGGATCCACAAGCGCCTGATCGATCTGCACAGCCCGTCTGAAATTGTCAAGCAGATCACCTCCATCAGCATCGAACCTGGTGTTGAGGTTGAAGTTACCATCGCAGACGCATAAACAATGCAGATGATTTAATAAAGAAACAAAAAGGAAACTGATGTCTTATTTTGTCTGTTGATGTGTGAAATATTGTGACAGCAGAAATGGCTGAAATGTTCGCAAAAGGGAGTGTGTGGGATGGGGATGTATTTCACTATGAAACAGGTATGACACTTAGACTTGGTAAATTTGCAGCGGAAGGAACATGGAAAAGTTTGGAAGTGCTTTACTTCATTGTGATTCTGATTAGTTGATTAGTCAGCTAGTGATCTTAGAGGCTTCATTTTAATTCAGTGTGAAGTCCCTCACAATGATAACTAGCAGGTTGCCTTCAGTGACCCAAGATATCCAAACCTGCCTTATAGTTTTCCAGAATGGATCACTGCTCAGGAGACTGTCCAGTTCACCCACCATTTAAAATTGTCCACTAGAACACCTCCAAAATGCTGATCAGATGGTATTTGTGTGGAATTAAGCTTTTATGGTTTAAAAGGTGCAGTCTGTATAACTCCAGGTACAAAGGATTTTGTCCTGAATTAATACTTGAAGGCTGTCCAGTTCATGATGCTGTAAACACTCAGAGAAAATATATTTATCCTCTGCACATCAGCTCTCAGAAGAATCTGGTTCCCACAATCTTTTTCCTTTTCTGTATACGGGGGGAAATATGAAAGTCCAAATACAGTAATGTCTGAGAATCACCTGTAGAAGATCATGTCCAATTTGGAGCTTTTACAGAACACCTTTGCATTTTCTCTTTTCAATGTAAGAGGAAAATACTCTGCTTTGACATAATACACACTCTTATTCACAATTTACAAAATGAGTCACAGGGTGGTTGGTTTTGCTTTCATTTTTGGATTTATATAATCTCTTGAGAATAAAAGTGCTCTGTCTATGTGGATGTAGTTAGATACAGCAGCATCTGTCACCTTATACCCTAGACCCTCAGACTGTGATATGATACAGCACCTTTGAACTGAACCCAGCAGAGCACTAAGCTGACTGGTTGTTCCTGGTGATTTGCTCAACTTCTCACCTGCCTTCAATTAAAACTGATTACAAGCTCCCCCTGATTTTCAGTGGGAGAACAGCAGCAGATCAAACCTGTAGTTCTTTTCATGTTAAGACAGAAAATATCTTGTTGTCTCTGAGAGTCAGACACTGTCACATCTTTTATTTGTGCAGAGAATTGGTCACAGTGAATTAGAGTGAATGAGTTAACAGACTTCTGGAGCTGGTTTGTTTCAAGATGAGTTCAGCTATTGATCTGAGCTCTGAAGAAGGCGTCCAGCAGCCTGAAGACATGGACTTAACCTGTATTGTCCCCCCTGTCAACATGTCAGCTCAGCAGGTAATGTTTTGTTTTGATCAAACAGTGACACAGTTCAGATCCTGAGTCATTTTATATTTAGTAATGTGTGTTTGGTCCTGTCATGAACTGATCAGAAGGCTTTGAAATAAACCCTGAAAACTCATCCTTTATGCACTGAGGAGAGTTCCCAGTCTGACTGTCGTCTCCTGTGGTTCTAGACTGAAGGGCCAGGTGCAGGCGGCGCAGAGCAGCAGACCATGAGAGTTTACCTCAGAGTCAGGCCCTTCTCTAGAGAGGAGCTCTCTGACAATGAAGACCAGGTACAGTCCAGCATCTGACGTGAAGGGTGTCATCCAGGCCATGTAGTGCTCAGTACAGTAGCTGACAGTCATGGCAATTATGGCATCTGATCTATTTTATTTTCATTTATTCATTTGTTGCTTGGGGTTTTTTTTTTTGTATATAGTAATAGGGAACACTGACCAACAAATGTTACATAAATCTCTGAAAGTACTTTTTTAAATGTATTTTTTATTTAGTTGTATGTGTAATGCAGTTTTGAATGTGGTGCTGTCACTTTTCCCATTTATAATTGGACAAAATTTGGTCAGATGCCTGACTGTCTGTCTCAATGAAACCAGTACCACTGTACTAATACCTTTTTTGAAAAGTTTTTATAATATATTCTGAAATAAAATAGTAATCTAGGATGAGGGAAACTTGAGATTGTACCTAGCTCACCCATCTTGCCTTTTCTTTAGGCCTTACTACCAATGTTCCTCTTCACTTTTTTCCTTTTCTCTTAGGATTGTGTGGTGATTGAAAACAGCCAGACGGTGACACTGAACGCACCAAAAGGTTCTGCCACCATGAAGAGCAGTGAGAAGGGCATTGGCATGTCACTCCACAAATTCTCCTTCTCGCAGGTCAGCTACACCTGAAATGTGCTTTTAAGAAGTCTGTGTACACATTGACTCCTAAAACATTCTGGATCGGCTTCATGCCATTTTAGATTTAACACAAAGATTAATTTCCAACCAAGAGTGTCACCATGTTTTGACAGCAAAATGATTACAGATGTTCTAGCATCACGTATGAGGAGAAAAATGCTTAGCCAGTTGTGACTGGGTAAATATTGATATTTTACCCGCTTGTTTGAAGTTACTTTATTTGACATCAGCTTTTAGCTTAGACACTGGGAAAAGACAATGTTAAGATTTTTTGAAAGTGACATGAAGAAAACTTTCTCTCTGTTGACTTTTAGATTTTTGGACCTGATACGACACAGTTTGAGCTGTTTGAGGACGCAGTCAAAAGCCAAATGTCCGACTTCTTGGAAGGAAAGACTGCGCTGATATTCAGCTATGGTGTAACCAATGCTGGGAAAACCTTCACAATCCAAGGTAAAAATGAGAATGCAAGGACATTATAATGAGCTGCAGAAGTCCTGTGAATTTCTTTAATCGGTCTAAGTGTGCTGACTGTTTCAGGAACCCCAAAAGATCCGGGAATCCTCCCCCGAGTGCTGGACGACACCTTTCACCATATCGGAGGCCATCAGTATGAGGGGATGGACCTGAAACCCTACCTGAGGAACGCTGCCCAATATCTGGATCTTGACCAAGTCAAGCAGGAGAGAAGTGCTAAAGCAGCCATTTTTGGTTCATTCAAAGAGGTTTGTATCCCAAAGATGTTTTCTCAGCTCGCTGAGGATTGAAAATATCCGGAATGAGTCACAACAGCCACAGCTCTCTCTGCAACTTACCCTCAACGTGTTTGTCTTTGTTCCTGTCTTAGGAGTGTGATCCTCTCAGAGCCAGTGGTGGTTCAGAGTCTGTGCCTTGTGCTGCCGCTGGTCTTTCATCCTCCTCTTTGTCCTGCAATCGTACAGGTAGCCTGAATTAAATCAACACACTGAACCTATGAAATTTTTTGCAATTAAAACTTAACTTTCAGTTCTCCACTGCAGTGAAGAATGTCGATTAGTGTAGTGCACTACGATCTCCCACTCCTTCATTACTCAGTTTCTTTGGTTTTTGTTGTCCTCTGTTCTCTCTACTTTCTTCCTCCATTAGTGTTGGCCAGTTACCCAACAGAAACAGGCAGCATCCAGTTTGCTTTATGGGTGGCATTCTTTGAAATCTACAATGAGTGTGTGTATGATCTGCTTCAACCCTCCCTGTGCTCCAAGTCCAAGAAACGTGCTGTTCTTCGTGTGTGTGACGACGGTGCTGGTAACACTTATGTTAAAGGTATGAGAAGGACTTTATCTTGTGTTCTGAATGTAATAGTTTTTTGGCTGGACCACAGCAGCGGAGCTAGCCATGTAATAGCAAATGTCACTGACTGAGTGATAATATGTCCACCATTGGTCAGCTGAATGCCACGTAACTGAGTTGGCGTTTCCCCATTGGTCGTTGCTCTTTCAAAATGAATTGACACAAACAGGTTCTATTAGGGGGGGTGTTTACAGAAACGTAGAAACGTTCATTTGAACTAAAGGACAAACTGATTAGATTCTGGTGACTACAGGTCAGAGGTCAAGGTCACAGTGACCTCACAAAACATAATTTTGGCCTGTTGAACACAATATCTCCATAACTCTTCAAGGGAATCCATTCAAATTTTGCACAAATGTCCACTTAGACTCAATGATGAACTGATTAGACTTTGGTGGTCAAAGGTCAAAAGTCAAGGTTACAGCGACCCCAGAAAACACTTTTAGCCATTTCCCAGGACTTCACACAGAAATTATTTAAAAATTTGAAACAAATGGTTAATATTGCTTGATAAAAAGGGATTTAACCTGAAACTACTCTGAGTGGCAGAGGCATACAACAGTGAAGCAGTAATTCTAGTATCAAATAAGACTGGCTGGACCTTGTGTGGATGCTAACCGTGAGCTTAGGGCTACACCTCTTGTTACGGGCAGTCACTCAGACGCTCTGGTTTCCCGGCTGCTCGGAGGCTGCAGTGAAGCAGAGTGGTGCTTACAGTTCACTAAGCCTCGCCTCCATTACAGCAAATAAACAACTTTCATTACACGTGAGAGACAAAATAAAAAAGATATTCTCTCACTTCTGGCTTTTTGTTCAGAGTGATCATTTTACAAGTAAATATAACTGAAATCAGTGTGTTTGACACATGAGTTAAAGACAGAAGACGTCTTGGTTGTAAAAACAGAATTTTAGCAGCAGCAAAGCAGCAGCTTCGAAATAGCTTGGAAGTTAACATGTAGTCTTAATGGGCCACGTTTCAGTCACTATTTCAAACTTGTTCAGTTGTCTGACAACAGAAACAGAAAAACATGTAAATGAAAACAGCTTTATTTGGAATTCAGCTGTAATAAAATACTATATCTTTGGGATCAGAGAGTGGGATGTGATGATTTCAGTTTTTACAACAGGCCCACAACAGTTTTTCTTTTAACTACGTCCTCAATTCTACACATTGACCATGTGCGGTCCAGTAATGTACTAGGTTTTGACCTAGTTTTGTTTTTATCTTGTTTGAAGAACTCCTAAAATGTGTTTCCATTTATTCCAGACCTCAGGTGGATCAACATCCAGAACCTGGGCGAGGCCTGCAAATTGTTGCAGTTTGGAAACAAAAACAGAAGTGCTGCTGCCACAAAGATGAACCAGTCATCTAGCAGAAGGCATTTTTTTTTTTTTTTTACTCATCATTTCTTTACTTGATGTCAATTTTAGTTTTCAAAATTCATACTAGCTTTCATTACAGCCACAGCATATTTACCATGAAGTTACTCAAGATTGATGGTGGAACGGTTAAAAGGATCTCAGAGTAAGTATCATGTTGTGTCCTCATGAATTTTTGAACAATGTTTTTGTTTGTAGTAACACTTTCCCTGTGTGGCTGCATTTGTCAAGTAGTTTTGCAATGACATAAATTCCAGCTTCATCCAAGCACCTTGCACACTGAAAGATTTTTTTGTTGTTGTTGTTGTTTCTCAGGTTTTCTCTGTGTGACCTGGCTGGCTCAGAAAGATGCAACAAAACCAAGACATTCGGAGAGAGGCTGAAGGAGGCGGGAAACATCAACAACTCCCTGCTCATTCTGGGGAAGTGCATCACCGCGCTTCGCAACAATCAGACTGAAAGGTACAGCTAGGTGTAAAGGTGCCAGATGTTTGTTACCTGCTACTCAAGTATGGATGTAACATAAAATGTAAGATAGTTAAAGTGCTCTTTTTCTGCTGTGGTGTTCAGCAAAATGAAGAGCTACATTCCTTTCCGAGAGAGCAAACTTACCAAACTCTTCCAGGCCGTTTTCCTCGGCAAAGGAAGAGCATCAATGATTGTCAACATTAACCAGTGTGCTTCCACCTACGACGAGACTCTCCATGTGATGAAATTCTCTGCTGTTGCCAATCAGGTAGGTCTGAGTACATAATGGTACGTGAGGAATCTGCCTGATGAGCTGAATCGTAAAGAATCTCGGTGAGCAGTTGCAGATCCTGAGCACCACTAACCTCACATGTGTGGACTGCAGGTGGTGCAGGTGATGCCAGCCAAGCCACTGGAATCTCTGGCTCCTTGTCTGGTTGGCCGAGATGGGAAGCCTCTGAGCACTGGGATGGTTGACAACGAGGCACTGGAGAGCTACCTGTCTGAAGAGGAGCTGCTTGATGAGGAGGATGAGGCCGACATGTTTGTGCTGCCACAGAATGTACAACTACTGCTCCATGTCACATTCAAACATTGTTTCATACACGTGTTAGAAATATCAAAAGTGATCCAACAGTATCAGAATCAGCTGTATTACACTTAGTCATCTCAGTTTTAAGATCCAGTACATGTTTTACTTTGAAACTTTCATAGGAGCTTGTGAATATGATTGAGAGCCTCCGAACAAAACTCCTTGCTGAGAGAAGAAGAAACCTGGTACAGGAAATGGAGATTCGCAAGGAGATGGGAGACGCCATGATACAACAGCTCATGGAAAGTGAAGAACTCCGCACGTATGTTAATTTGATTTATTCTTGCCTTTTTGTGATTTCTGTTCATTTGTCTGTTTGGTACAGTATGCATAAACCTTTCATGTATGCATTTGTTATCAGTGGTAATTTCAGCATCGGTCTCCCAAAGTCAATTGTTGTTGAAGTCAAAAAGACTAAAATTGATTTTAAATGTTCAGTCGACAGATAGAAGAGCTGAAGGAGAGCCACCAAGAGAAGCTGGAGAACACGTTTGAGATGTACAAGGATGCTATCAAAGAGCACGCCTACCAGAGCGCTATGAACAATCTGGAGGACGACTACGTGCCTCTGGATGAGTTCATCACAGAACAGGAGAAAGTAGAGGTGTGTTATTTTATTGGCTGGGTTAGGGTTACAGGTCTGCCTTAAGTTTAAGCCTTAAGAGTTTATAAAGATGTCGGCATGTCATGCTGAATTGTAGGAAAATATAAAAATCAGATTGCAAATAACCAGATTGGCTTCATAGTAGTCTGTTAATGTCTCGTGTTATGTGTGTAAATGTGTTATATTTGAGTTAAAGTTTAAACATGAAATTTGGCTCTTACCATCTGTGTAGGCCCTCAGACGTAAAGTGTCAGAGCTGGAGGCATTAACGTCCAGTGCAAGAGGAGAACCAGCAGCTCCATCAGTGGACCAGTCGTGTCAGACTCAAGCATCTAAACCAACGGAAGCTACATCAGGTTAGCATATAGCTTAGCATCTTCTCTCTTTAGGAAATGCCCTCTGGGAGGAGGTATAGAAACCCCACTTTAAATGGTAGTGGGTCAAAACAAACACATGCTGTTTTTACCAAAGCGAGTCCCTCACAAACACAACTTTTTATTTGTAATAGCAGAGTTAACTCGTTTTACCCACACAGGGGAAGATCGATACAAACGTCTTTACAGAGAAAAATGTGCCATCGAGAGGATGTGTGAAGATAAACAACAGGTATGGACAAAATCTGAATCATGTGTCCTAGTCAAAATTAAGCTCAGTCTATGTATGTAATCACTTAAATTCTACATAAAATATTTGGTCTTCAGTTGATATTGTCCCTGGAGAAAAGGCTAATGGAGCTGAGTGAAACTCTTCAGAAGGTCAGAGATGGCTTCCTGGAGAAATCAGCTGAACTGGATGCTCTGCACAGGAAGTCTGATGACCAGGTGAGGTCAAAAGTGGGATGGCGGTCTGAGGGCAGTGTGTAAATAATGAAAATGTGAGCTTTTTGACATGTCCCCAAGAAGATGGAAATTGTTTGTCTTTTGAAAGTTTTGTTTATTTTTTCCCCATCAAGATGAGATCTCTGGAGGGCGTCCTCCGGCAGAATGTTGAGAAGGACAGGGAGATTGGCTCACTAAAGGCAGAACTTGCCAAGCTCTCCCAGAAGTCCCCTGAGCGGCCAAAGACCAAGCGAGGCCTGCTCGCCAACATCAGGGAGGCGGTCACTTCTCCACGGAAGGGGGCAAGTGGCCGAACACTGAGGAAAACTACCCGGACTGCAAACCACTGAAAAGGTTTTTAAAAATGTCTCATGGACAGGTTTAGGGTACCTGGAAAAGAAATCCTAATAACTCCAGAGAGACAACAAGAGTGACTCTCATTTATTATTTTATTTAAGTAGTGTGTGTTTTTTAAACGTTTGTTTTTAATAAAAATGTAATTGCTCAGACTTCGAGGCATGAAGGCTCTTATCTTAATTGACTGATCTCAATTTTGCCCTCGATTCTCAGCTCCATTGCATGATGTTATTTCACGGTCACAGCTCACGCGCATATGGTTTCTCTTTTCCTGAGGTGAGCTTTTTGCAGATAAAAAGCTGGTATACATGCATACATACTCTATTATAGAAACATCACGCTAGGGAATTCATGCTTGGTACACACTCAACCTTTTTATCATCCTGGTCAAATGAGGACAGCCATTATCCACAGCCTGAAGGAAAGTAAACCACAAAAGGGCCCTGATGGAAAGAAACCATGTCCAGCTTTCACTCCCTTTAAGTGCATCAGTATTCACTCTCTTTTCTGCTTATTAGTTCATCTTTATACTGTCAGTGAAATATTTCACTGCTATAGAAAATATGAGGATAATGTATCCACCATGCTTTTGAAATATTTATTATGCCGCATATTGACTTCTACAGTTGAGTGAAATGAGATGTATCCAGCATGGTGTGCGTGAGGTAACAGAGCGCAGCCTCCGCCCAAGTCAGTGAAAGGACCATTGTAGTAGACAGCCAGCTGCTGTCCTATCTCTCTGGTCTCAGTGTTAGTTAATGAGATTAGCTGTTCGTCTTAGTCTGCGTCAGTGCAAAGGGGTCAATCACAAGATTAGCACCTTGCTTAGGCGTTACATCAGTTTATTACATTTTTTTCCTCATTACTTTGACTTTCCCACTTCTCGCTCTTTGTAGTTCAGCCTCTACAGTATGGTTAGCACATGTCATTGCAATTGAGTTTCAGGAGTGGAATATTGCAATGTATCGCGCGGCCTCGGGACTGAGTCTGTGTCGACCCGCAGCCACTGAATGAAGCATCTTCCAGGGGAAGGAAAGGAGCAGGGGCAGCCAGAGAAGTGAAGAGCAGCTGGGCCAAAATCTTGCCTGCTGTGGCAGAGTCTGAGACTCTGGACAAGTCATCCTCATGCCACTTGTAAATAACAAAGTGGGAGATGATTGCACAGTCGGCACAGACAAGGTTTTGGTTGATGGAAAAGCTCTGGTGGATTCTTTGATAAAGGTAAACCTCTCCTTGTATTACAAGTTTTGATTTATGCTCAGAGTGTTTAGACATAAAGGATGCTGAGGTATAATCCTGCTATTACATTTATCACAATAACTTGTTTTTGCTGAATTTTACCCTTTTTTTAAGCAGCTGCGGGTTTCCATCCGATACACTGATGCACTAATGTCAGAAAACAGTTGTTACACAGCACCAATCTCCAACTGTATTTTATATGCAAACATTTGTTATAATAGAATTATTTGCAAAAAGGCAGTTCAGTATTCAATGAGAAGGGTTACAAAAGGTGTAAAAAGTTAAATATATTTTGCAACCATTTTCTCCTAGTAACCTCTTATGTATGCATTTCACCAATTAAAACGTACACAAGACATCGAACCATCTTTTTTTTTTTTTTTTCCCCCCTGTGGCTAAAAAAGCACTCTCAATAAAAAGAATTTCTTGGTCCACTGCACCTTTGTGATCGTTCTCACATCTGTGCTAGATAATGCCATGACTGTGTCTACCTCTTCTCCCCAGTTACTAGCAACTGTATAGTTGTTTAAATTAAAATGTACTATACTGTTTGTCAGTTAATGTAGTTTATAGTGTAGAATAAATTTTGCACAGTGACAGTCAGTCAATATTTCTCTCGGTACAGGGAGTTTGCAGGCTGCAAAACCTATTAAGAATTATTGACTTTTACCATGAAATGTATTTTTATTTTTAAATGAATGTAGTTGCTTTCTCAGAAGATACTTGAGCATCATTGCAGCACTGTCACACGTGGAGAACAAAAGAGAAATCCTTGTAAATGACAGAAACTGTGAAAATTTGAGCGAATATACGGTACAGCTATAATGTAAGGTTAAATAAATTAATAATACAAACAAGTGAAACACTGCAACAGTGCTAAAGGTCAGAACAGTTTTTGGTGACTAACATCCAATATTTAAATATTAAAATAAAACATAAAAAAAATAAAAATGTGAATGAACACATACAGTAAACAATATATATATTTATGTATGAATTCACATTAGTTTTCTTTTAGTTCTGTTCCCTCGTCTCCTCTCCACGTCTTGAAAATGGGCCACTGCTACTCCGAGTGCACAAGGTTGTTTTGGCTTATCTAGAAATAGATCGATGATAATGAGATTATTCATAATATTTTTTCATTGAAACCGCACCTGCTAATCCTCCAGGGTTAAGCTTATGCCTATTAATAAAACACTATTGCTGTATGATTGAGATCATGAAACCATAACTGTTCCTTTTTCCACATTTTTCCCCACTTACTGATTCATGCAGCTTTAGAACACAGAGATGGACATTCACTTTTTTTTTTTTTCTGAGCGGTCCAAAATCAATACATGGTGTTTATTTCTGTCATGATGCACTGATTATTTGTGAATGAATTTGTCTTGGTGATGTGGTCAGTAGTGGATAGCTCCTCAGGCGGGTAAAAGATGCACAATATCTCATTTAAAGAGTGATTAGTGGTCTACTCTACTTGTCCTAGTGATGTGGACAGCAAGGGCGTGTCCACAACTCTGCAAGACAAACTGGAGATTCCCTTTACAACCTTTGAGTTACAGAGGAAAAGTACAGATCTGTTACTCCACTGCCAATGTTTTCGATAAGCCCTTATTTCTTGTTCCTGGTACAGGTGGTGGCATGTTACCGGCACTTGGCCTCATGTGTTGGTGGCTGCACCGACAGCCTGCAGCTGCGGGATGAGTTGCGGCAAACCAGAGAAAAGGCCCAAAAGTTGTCAGTTTCCATCTGTCAACATCTAACCTCACATCTGCGGGACAAGAGTCTGCCTGAGGAGCAGCGTAAGGAGATGGAGCTCCTCTGGGTGGCCTTCTCCTCCAGCCTAGAGCTCCTCCACATCGACATGTGTAAAGTTTTCAACATGGGTGACATCTTCTCTCCGGCCAACACTGCTGCCCTGGTGCAAACTGGCCTCCAAGGTAAATGACAGCCCTGCTCATTTTAGTGCATACGCAAATTGTATTTCAGGCACGTGGTGAATCATGGAGAACAGGCAATATGAAAACCGTTCTAAAAAATGAATACAACAATAACTAAGCTATAACCAACAAAAAAAAAAACCCTACCCCCATGCCACATTCATACATATGAATGGGGCTCTTTAATGTCAGGACAAACACTGACTGCAAATCAATTGTTCCTCTGTTGTCACAGTTAAATTAAGTGTATGAAATGAAGTTACAAGATAAGAGGCTAATCTCTGACCATTTGACGGTTAGTTGGCTTTAAGTGATTAGGCTTGAACATCAGTATTTTCTGGTGTTGATGAAGTGAAGACTGATACTGGTGGCTCTGCTCAGACACCACCAGTTGCATTGTGGAGATGTTGCCTCTCTGCTCTCTGGCATTGTCAGTGAGTGGAGCACAACATCGCTTTGTTGCACATCTCATGTGGCATTTCTAGTACCACTCATCTGAGTAGGCATTTGTTGCAGTGTTTAGTAAGATATCAGGCAAATTTTAAAACCAGATTGAAAAAAAAAAAAAACAATTATGAAACTATCTATTATTAAATGTACCAGGCTGCAGTGTGTTTTCTTCAGTGGTTATAAGTCAGGATGGTTAATATCAGTAACAGGAGATAAATAACGTTTTTGCATCTTTGAAACAGTTTCAACACAAACTGAACTTTATAACCATTATGACGGAGGATTTATTGTTTTATTGAACTCTTGTTGGAGGCCAAGCAGAAAAGCCCCATTGTGTTTCTAGCTTTTCTCATTCATGTTCTTTAAACTTCTCCTGCCATGAGAATTTATGGCAACCCCTACAACTGTATTTGGGGACAATCCCATGATGCTTTTCACCAAGTTTCATGTCAGTACCTCGAGCGGCTAGCTCCATCAACAGGTTAAAGTTAGAGGCACATTTACACATGTTATTTTTGAACCGCATGCCTGATTTTCACAAATTAGATACCATTGGATTCATTGATTCAAGCTGATTTAAACGGATATTGGATTTTCTGACACATTGGATTTTGAAAGTCTGCCTTCGCTACTCCTCTGACAAACTTAGTCCAACCTTCACTAAAACTGTCTCAGCTGATCTTCAGACCAAGCCTCACAAAATTTATAGCATGGATTTTTGATTTTCGAAATTGTTTTTGTCACAGCTAATCACAAATTGCAGTGAAGCCACCAAACAGGAAGTGAGGTCATAGTTCTGCAACGTTTTTATGTATGAAAACTAAACTGGACATGGGACTCCACCAGAAGGAGGTTCAAGAAATCTGGTGCCCTTCGATCTGTGGGAGGTGGTGCAATTAGAAAAATTGCAATTTGCTTTATAACTGCTTTTCTTTGCCTTAAAATCAAAATTCTTGAGTCAAATTCTTGTCCAATCTTCACTAAAATTGGCAAAGATAATCTTCAGACAAAGCCTTCGTCCATCACAGCCAAGCAAAGAGCTAAACAGGATTTGAGGTCTTATCTTAGCAACAGCATGTATGTAGGCAGACCGAACTTGGTCTTGGGAACCCATTTTGAGGAGAAATAAATCATTGTTGTCAATTGGCCTCTGGGGGGGAGTCATGAATGATTGTCACAAATGGTCTACATTATTTACCCTCTTTCAAACTGTACTATAACTGTGACAAGTAGTATTTATCTCTCTGTAGTTGGTTGATCTTGCAGCTCCAAATCATGTGTTTCACCTGTAAAAACCTTCTTAGGGCCCAACTACTGCAACAGTGTGACTGTAGTTGATAAAGTAGGTTCATAAAAATCACCCATGTTATTCTGTGCTGCTGTTACCATTTGGTGTAGGTGGACTGGGCCTTTGCTGCATTTTCTGTTATTCCTGTACTTTGTGGTTATGTTTCCCAGCAGCATTTACATCTGTAGCAGAAACACCCTTCTTTTATCTCATGGATACAATGTCATTTCATAGCTGTATAGATTATTATATGAGAGCAGTGAGTAAATGATGAGTCATCCATTCACTATAAACATGTTCTTCTCTACTCTGGTAAAGCGTAAATACATAGATGAATGTAATTGTTTTTTTATTTTGAATTTTTAAGTGTCTCTTTGTTTCTTCATTTTCTGCCTTTAAAATTAAAGCTTTTTGTAACAGTTTATGAATCAGTCTTTAACAACATTAGAACCAGTTAAGCCCTGTTTGACTGGATGAAAAGTGAAAGTATTGCACAGACTCATTTACCAACTTTAATATTGGTTATTGCAGGAGGAGGCAGTGAGGTAGCAGCTCGGGCGCTCAGCCTGCCAGACCTGAACGAGGCTCAGACTCCAACCCCCGCTGATGGCCTGGAGAGCCAGGAGCGCAACACCATGGAGAAGGAGATCAGCCAAATTGACCACATGATCGACGACATGGAGATGAAAGTCAACGTGTTGAGATGGATGGTGGAGCCCCACGGGCCGCAGTATGCAGACCCCCTCAGCAGCACCGACAGCGCCTCCCTGGCTCTGCTCTCCGTTGATGAGGAGCAGCCTGGACACCAGCCTCTATGCCAGCGCAGTCGCATCTTTGTGCTCTTACTGCTGTTTGCTGTTGTTTTGTTGGCAGCCACTCTATCAGTCTGTGTTGTCTTCTTCTCATGAGCAAAACCTTAATACACTCAACTTATTTCCTCTGTAAAACCTCAGCAAGATGCTAAGTAACACTGTTAAAAAATGGCAAGCTAGCAAGCAAGTACAGTAGCTTTTTCTTTACATACTCTTTCCAAATAAAGTTACATTTGGTAACAGCAGCTAAATGATCTACTTTTGTGTAAGATATTTGTCTAAAAATACACTGAAATAAATCTGGATGCAAACCAGTTTGCCATTTATTGCAGTGAATCCAAAGCTGCCATATATTTTAAGTCTTTGTTGAACAAAGTGACAATAAAAATACGTGGTTGCCAGTTAGAAATTATTTCATAAAGTAAAATAATTATCACAATTAGGGACAGGTGATTGATTTTACCTACTCAACTGTAAAAAGATAGAGCTTATATTTCCCTTAGTTCCTGTACAGTATGTTCTCCTGACTAGTTTGTGATACATGACAGGAACAGTTTCTGAAATGTCAGACGCTTGTCACATTTTTTCCCTTGTTGCCATGAAGAAGATATAGGTGCTGATGCTTTGTAGCTGATATACTGTAATAAGCAGAATATTCACTTCCAATGACTGAAACTTTTTTTTGATTCAGTGTTATTGTGTATATAATCTGTGCTGTAGAGACCTGACGGTGTAGTTATGCTTATAAAAGTATCAACTTTGATATGACACTGTTGTTTTTCAGTCATTTTTACTGATTAGCACTTTAGTAAATCACTGATTCAGTGTATACAATGCAACAGGAAATGTACAGACTTCAAATGGCATTAAACTACAAATTTTATCATTTTCTATCATTATTGTACTTTCTAAATGGGTAACTGCAGAGAATCTGTGAAAATCTGTAAGGCTTGTATGTGAGATAGTATATAACAAACCCAATAATCCCAGGTAATGAGAGGGTTAAAGGTACACTGAGCAGTCACTCTTAGTGGCCTGTAAATAAAACTTGTAGCATTAAGCCCTCCCTCCTTAACTGAACAACATACAGAGCACAGTGTCCATCTACAGGCTGTAACCTGTACCCATAACCATTTCCCTATGGAGTATCTTTATCTTAATTTCAATGTTGATTTAATCATCAACTTTTAAAACCATTATACAAATAATTTTATTTTTGAGTATTTTGTAATCTCACCTAATTTTAATTTTTTTTTTATACATCTCAAGAAATAACTTCACAATCATCAGAAAAACATAATTTGATTCAACATAATTACAGTAATGTAATTAAAGTAATGATAGCACGTTACTTAACTGAGCATGAATGAATAAAACTTATTTATGATGAAGAAATATAAATGGAACCATTAGATACATTTAGACACTTGATTGAAAACTCAAGTTACTGCGCTTTTATTATATTATTTTGCAAGTTCTATGTAATGTTTATGCTAAAATTACAGCTGAAAGCACTGAAATCTAAAAGCCAAACGGTCTTAGAGATAGTGTGTAACACCAAGGGGTGATCAAATAGTCATCCAGCCTAAAGTTTACTGCATCTTGTTTTTAAGAGTGGCATGACAGCTTTGAGTAGGCCTAGCCATAGCGTACCTTAACTACTGTTTAACCGTTTGGTGCAAAGCTTGTACGTCAGTCTTGTTGTAGGATAACATTGCTAGGTTTGCAGGGAATCGCATTATCATCACTTTCTATAGTGTCTGATCATTCTACAACAACAACGACATATTATTATTTGGCAGCAGTTTTATGTCTCCCAGCCAGTGTGGTTTCTGCTGCCACCCCAAAACAATGTGACAACGGGATTTATTTTGAAAGCAAGACCAGACGTCCGGGAGCTTCCTGCGTTACTGAGCTTGATGGTAAAAGTAGGTGAAAAGTTGCAATGCAGCCTAGATAGGCGCTGTCAGAACCTGTTCCCAGACGGAAACACAGCCTCGTACTTCAACCTGCTGCTGGAGGGATACGAGTTGTGACCATGGTGCTGAAACAGTGTCATCCTCGACTTAAACGGTTTGTTCTTAACCACAGAGAAAAGTGGTGGGATCCTTCTCTCCATCAAGACAAAGTGGGCAGTTTTGTGCCAACGGCATCGAGATTTCCCCCGCCCATGTCGACTCTGATAGCCGTCATCACATCACCATGTCTCCAGTGTGGCATCGCTGAACCTTCCCGCAGCTCTGAGAGGCCGTGGGGAACGAGACGAGCCCCCGGACTGAAGCATCTTTCTGCTGTGACACGCATGTCTGTAAGAGGTAACTAGTGTCTTACCCACAGCGACAAACGTCACACTGCTTGTGAGCTTTAACAGCCCCAGTATGTAGCTGAAGAAAATTATGTATAGACCTACATCAGTGGCACAAACTAAAAGGCACTTTATGATCACTGGCTGAACAGTATCTCCTTTGACTGTCAAATTAAGAGTCCTCTTCACCTCTGCTGAGGTCACCTCTACTGAAAGGTTAAGCCTGATCACACATAACTAAGTTAGGGCATAGCATTGCTGCTATAGTCTGAACAGTTAAATGTTAGAGGTGAACTTCATTATAATAATGGTCACAAGGGCCAAATGTGGAGCTGTAAACACAACTTCTTCACTGGTTTATGTACAAACTGTTAGGGCTAGTAATTACTTATCCACTCTGAGTGATAGTCACTGAACACCTCAGCCTAGATTAATTTAATATTACAAACTGGAAAGTCCTGCAGTTACAGCTCTTCTTATCCAACTCAGTGTTAGATATTTCTAAAGCCAGACCCTGATGCTACATGTGTTCAATAGAAACCACTGCCCCCATCCCACATTGTATTTACATAACATGCCACAGTGCCTCTCTATTTTGCAGGTGTGTCACCTTTATAGTGTTGTTATATATATATATATTTTTTATTTACGTAGTACAAGACCTAACAAAAATCACATCATCATAATTTTTTTAATTTTCAGTGAAAATGAAAAACAACTCAAATTGCATATCACAATATCTGCCAAAAAATCGCAATACGATTTTTTTTTAGCATATCGTATAGCCATATATATACAGTAGTTTATACAGTAGTTTACTTTTGTGAATTTGGTTCAACCTGTGATTATCCACACACTTAATGGACATCATATGGACAATGTGATCAGTTCCTCAGGTAGTTATTACCCTTTCATGTCAGTGTTTTGGCTTGATGCAGTAGCAAAACCACTGACATTGGGTATATGGTGTGGGAAAAAAAACAGGAAAAAAGAATGTAAAAGATGCAGCACAAAACAGCGCACTTGTGTGCCTACACAACCTACAATTGTTGTCTTGTAATATAAAATACCAAATAAAACCTATAGGCTACATGTTATAAATATGATGCTCCAAAGGAAAATTGCTATTTTGAATAAATATGTAATCCACTAAAATATAAAAACACAATATCCAATGTGAAATATCCACAGTGAAAAGTCTGTGACAATAAGAAGAATGTGAGAAAATGAAAGAAAGCAGCTTTGTTTACAGTTATAAACACTATTTTCAAATATCTTTACATTAACATGTTTATCCAGGGCCATTAATACTGTATGACTATACATACATATACACCTGTAATGAAGCGTAATTAAAAACACCCTGTTATTCATGTCACAGGTGCTGACAGGAGGTACATGAATACAGGAAAATAGTAATGTGTAAACACATGTTTCAGAGCTGAGCACCTCCATCAGAGCGTTCCAGTATGATCTGAGACCAGATGTACCAAAGTGTGAAGGCCGAAAGCTGTTTTTTGACACACATGCGGTGGTACGACTCCTTGAAGAAAATGGTTCGGCTTCTTCTCTCACTTCACACGTTTTCTGTGTTTCTCTCCGTCGATAATAACAAGCGCTGTCAATTTTCCTCATTAATAAACTTTTTTTTTCCATTAACAGGTTTCACAACGCAGCAAGCTGAGGTGATAGTTAAGGTACTGCTGAGGATGACCAACTCTAACATGGATGTAGTCTATAATGACATGGTAACCAAAGTGCAGCAGGTGAGATTGTGTTTAATGTTGTGCATTTCACATTTACTGTAAATACAATAAAAAGCATTGCTCTGTCATTGTTACTTCACTTGTTCAATAAGGCTGTTGTTAGAAATGTGAACATATGCTTTCAGCTGACATTATTTTAACATGCATTGATATAAAAACAATATGTTTCACCAGTATCACCAATATCATTGCAATAAAAGCAAAATATATTTTCTGTATTTTTATATCCAAAATCTGCTAGTTACTTCCTAGAAATCCTTAAATCTTTTATGGGCATGTTTAATAACAGCGTATTAAATCCTAAACAATACTACTGTTTTAAATTTAATTATGATGTAGTTCCATTTGGGAATTCTAGTCCCAGCAGCAGAATGAGAGGAATTATACCACATCTCTCCTTTATATGGTTGTTTCATTGTCACTTGATACAAATGAAAGATTAACAAGTTTTATTCCATATTGGTTGAATAGCTGGTTAAATAGGGTTTTACTCACTTTTAGTGTCCTCCTTGTTTTACTTGTCTTTTTGTGTCCGGATGAATGTTTTGCTTTGCGGTACCTAGTTTTTTTTTTTAAGCTCTTGTGTGTGTATGTGTTTGTTTGGTTTTATGTGTTGTCTGACTTTGGCAGGAGATAATGCTGCAGCGTGTGATGTCTCAAATAGCAGCTGTAAAGAAGGACATGATAATCCTTGAGAAGAGCGAGTTCTCCACTTTACTTGCAGAGAATGAGGTACGTGGTTTCCCCAGGAGTAGGTTGCACCTATGCTGTTGCTGTTGTACCTAAATTGATTTTGACAAAACTACATGCAGAAGTCATGTTTTTCTAAAGTCAGAACATGTCGACCGTGTGGACTGTACAGTGTGTTTGTGTAAGCATTTTCTTGTGCTTGTGTCTGTTGATCTGTTTTTGATTCATATGAATTAAGACTTTCAATATTTCAACATTTCTCCCAGAAACTCAAGATCCAGTTATTGCAGCTCAAGGTTCAACTGGCTGTGAGTGGTTCACCTGATTCACTCAAATCAGTTCATGTTCATGTTCGAAGCATTCCTTTGTTGTTTGTTGTGAATTTCCTTTGTGTGTCTTCACCTTGCAGGATGTAATGAATAAAGTGCGCTCAGACAATATTTTGGACATGAATTTGGAGAAAAGCCGTGTGAAGGAATTGGTAAGTGTTTGAGGAAATTTAATAATGAATTAACTGAGTGTGTGGAGATCTGCTGACTTCACTTTTAGCAGTCTTGTAGCTGCGTGGAAGTAATTTATTATGATAAGCCCCCAAACCTTCTGATTAAAGGGATGATGGACTAATAAATAAAATATGAACCTGCCAAGTCATGCTTCAAATCCCCCTCTTATAAATAAAACATTACGTATTATTTTCAGAAAGCAGAGCATGAGAAGAAGCTTCTGGAAACGCGAACTGAAATTATGGAAATGGTTTGTATATGTGCAGTGCACCTACATCTTATGACATCTAATTTTTATTTGATGGTATTCTGCATTATGTGCAGCCAAGGATAGAAGCTTGTGCCTGTCTGTTATAAATATCTGGTAGGTCTTTGTTTGGGCTTTTCTTTGATACCTGACTGTTTTTTACAGACTGCAGAGCAAGATCGTCATTTGACTCAGACCAACATGAAAATAGACACTGAAGTGGCCGGTTTGAAAACCATGTTAGAGTCTCATAAACTGGATACTATAAAATATCTTGCAGGTACGTCTTGACACTTTTGCATTATTTAATCAGCAGTGATAGCCTTGAGAACTTGGGCTATCAATCGATTACTTTTTAATGGTAACTGTTCAGAGTCATTGTAGTGGGGAAGACTCAGATATTAAAGTGGCGTCTTTTGCTCAGGGACCTATAGCCATAAAGGCTGAAAATGCAACATGGTTCCCTACATACATGTTAGATACAGAATATATACATGGAATTTAAAAATTAAAGCATTATTAATTTAAAAAGGTTTGTTTAAGTGCTAATTTTGACAATTTGTCACTTGTTTAAACTTAAATTGTGAGGAAAAAGTTGATCAAACATTTGATGTAATGAAGAAAATAAGAATAAGACTGTGATAAGTATAGTAATGAATGACCTTAATGAATGGCTTTTTTTCTCCTTTAGGTTCAGTGTTCACTTGTCTTACTGTGGTTCTGGGATTCTACCGTATTTGGATGTGAGCAGTTGTCAGCACACAGTAACATGTTCCAAACATTTGCTGAGCGTTCCTGTGAAAGCCCAGTATTCATGTCAAACGATGTTTTGACATGTCCTTCACCCAAGCAGACTGTGGTTATGACTGTCACATGACCTGTCTTAATACTTGAACGTTCAGTGCATCCTCTGAATCTATCAGCATTCAGAGACCTATTCTCTTTCACGTCTGACCTCATTTTATTGCATTTTATTGATGAATATGACTTTGCAATTACTGCTGCAATCTCATTGTTTTACCCTCATTTTCAGAAGGAATGATAAACTGAGAAATAGTAGTAAGGAAGTAAGACTATTCCACCTGTTTTTGATTAAATGAAAAGTTGAAGCTGAAGTTAATTTTTTTATTGTGTAAATATTTTATTTATGTATTAAGCTGTAAATAAGATATATGTCTGGAATTCAGAAGGGATTTATGTAACTAAATTATCACATATATTTTACTTGTATCTATCGTTATCTCTTGTGGTTTCAGAAATGTTTTAAAGGGACTTTTGGATATTTGAATAAAATAAATAAATGTAACCTCAGTAACCTGGAAATGTGAGTTAATTTGTAGCTGTCAGGGAAAAGTATAAGAATGTCAGTTGTCTCACTGAATAATTCCAGCATAAATGAACAGACATGAGCCAAGTTTACTCTGGCTTTTATTTTGAAAAACCTTGACTCGGAAGTGTTAGTACTGCTGTGTTATACTTCGACACATGTGTTGCTGTCAAAGAAGCGTCTACCAGTCAACAAATATCCACACCACACTGACCTGTAAGAGTACATGTATATGCTAATACGTGTACAAACCGTCAGAAGTTGTAAATAATAGTTTGTGTTGACTCAGTTGTTACACGAAGACCTTTTGGAGTAATTTCAGCTAGCGGCTAAGCTAGCAGACCGAGCAAAGGAGTAGAAGGTAAGCGTTGTTATCTGTTGTGTTACCACATGTGTCGTCATTTGGTAGGAAATGGTGTAGCTCCCAATTGACAGTGTATTCTAGTGGCTGGTTGAGCGACCGATTTTCTGCTTTTTGCAACACATTGTTATTTTTGTGGAAGTGTGTTGGATATCTTAGTCAGTCTTAAACCCACCTTTAAAATTGTGAAACCGTTATTACGAAAACGTACTTGGTTGACAAATAGGGGTAACTGTTTAAAAAAAAAAAAAAAGCCACCTTGAGATTTGTAAAACTCCGTCTAGACCATATCAGACCAGGTCAAAAACCAGAGAACTTAAAATTTCTCAAATGTGGACTAGGTTAACACAGGTGTAAATACAGTTTAAAACAAAGTTTCAGAATTGTGAAACATTACATGGATTTGTGAAAACTTAAAAAATTACAATTTCTCTGCTTTAATCCTATGATGAATATCAGACCAGGTCTAGACCAAAAACCACTATACTTAAACTTGTCAAATCTAGACGAGATTATACCACAGAATCAAAAGACTTCAAAACACAGTTTCAGATTTGTGAAACCTTTTATTCTATTTTGAGGACAGAAAAGTCTTGTCTCATCACATCAGACCAGGGGTTTCACAAATCTGGAACTACATTTTAAGCAGTTACTGGAGTCAACTTGTTAATCAAGTCCAGATTTTGAGCCTTGACCTGGTCTATTAATACTGTCTTGAAGGAGAATATACAGTGAAATTGCGCTTTTTTTAGCTTTTCATAAATAAAATTTTTATAAGTTTCTGATGAAGCGGTTGAAACCTCAAAACTCGTCAATAAATGTGGGTTATAGTCTAGTTTGTTGTGTCTTTGCAGGGACTGTTGAGTGTTCCTGATGCAATAATGGCTGATGCATTCAGCAGCAGCTCGGAAACAGTAATTCAGCGTGTAGTAGATGTCACAGTAAAGACAAATACTCCTCCAGAAAAACTTGAAGAGTTGTATCAGATTAAGAAGATCTGCGACTTTATCAGTCAGCATCAATTTCAGAAGGTGAGGACATAATCTTATTCATGTAAACATTTCAGTCCATTGTTTCCCACACAGATAAAAAAAAAAGTCTTTGATTAGCTGACAGTCAGCTAAGCAGATCAAAAAAAAAATGCTTGAGAAGTTTATTTGTCTGAACTGGTTAATGTTCACAGGTTGCTCTGCAGTTTCCTGATGAGCTGCTGGTGGATTCAGTTTCTATAGCAGTAGAGATCGAGAGACACAGTAATGCCAAGCCATTCATTTTAGGAGATACATCCTATGGCAGGTAAGACACCAGGCTTGCCTGAGAAAACCCTTACTCGGTTATAATAATGCACGTCACCATCAGTGCTTGGACTCTTCGTGTAAAGTGAGGTGTTTTAATGAATGAGGATATTAACCTTTTGGCAATTTGATTTATTTATTCATTAGCATGTGTGATAATATGCCTTAGCATGGGAGCTTGTTGAAGTCATAAAGTACCAGCCTTTGCCTCCACACCATGAGTTTTATTTTGATGTTTAAGCACATATTTCAGATTCTTTTCCAAGACTTTCAAGGAGCTATTTGTAAGTTTTGGTATTGCTCATTACTCACCAGTCTAGAAAAATTGTTGTGATCTCAGCATCAAACGTCATTCTTTTATCACCAAGACCTCTCTACTCCCCTTGAAAACAACATAAATGTTAACTGCTGTCTCTATCGCGTCTTTTCTTCTACTGAAGTTAGCACGCTAACCAGCTAGCCCCGGCCTGTCTAGGCAATTTCTCATAGCGACTCACTGTGTCCTCCAGTCTTATCTAAAGATGTAGCACTGCTCAGAGGGCGTATTATAACCTCTTGTCTTGTAAATGCAACAATGGCTGAAGCTCTTGTCAGGAGACAATCACCACCACCTGTTCCTGGCAAGAAACTACGTTTGGCGGCAGAGAAAACTTACAAGTAGCCCCTTTAACTAAACAGGTTGTGAGTGAAAAGCTTTATTTGGTTTGTGTATTTGTTTAATAGAGGTGTCGCTGTTTTTGTGTACATTCATCATTTTTTATTGAATTCTCTCGAGCAGTTGCTGTGTGGACGAGGTAGCTGCCGAACACGTCGGAGCCGATTGTATTGTGCACTATGGCAGAGCTTGCCTCAGCCCCTCTAAAAGACTGCCCTTGATGTACGTGTTTGAGAGAAGACCGTTGGATGTGGACAAATGTGCCTCCACCTTCAGAGAACTCTACCCTGACTCACAGAGTCACATCATCATCCTCTATGATGTTAACTACGTTCACGCTATGAGTAAGATATCCCAAAGAGCTATCCTCTAGTCCAACAGTGGCACATCACTTCACATCTTTCCCTTTCAGTAACTGAATACAACATGTTTTCTTTTTACAGATGATCTTGTGACACTTCTGTCTCCAGAGTATCCAAACCTTGTTGCCTCAGAGCTTGTTGTCGAGGGGGAGCAGTGTTACAGTCACAGCCGGATCAGACAACATGATGATACCTGTCAGTCAGAACAAGACAACCGGCAGGTTATTTGTCAGTTTGGGAGGCAGTTCTCCTTGAAAAGTGGTTCAAGCATAACAGATTACAGTATGTTCTATGTTGGCCAGGAAGGAGCTGTTCTTACAAACTTCATGATGACTTGGAATCGCTGCTCATTTTGCTCTTTTGACCCCATCACAATGACGGGGAGGACTGAGTCCGTGAGCATTAACCGTGCACTGATGAAGCGATATTACGCTATAGAAAGGGCCAAAGATGCCAATGTGGTTGGCATCCTGGTCGGCACTCTGGGGGTGGCTGACTACCTCACTATCATCCAGCAGCTGAAGGAGACCATCCACAGAGCTGGCAAGAAGAGCTACATGTTTGCCATGGGGAAACTGAACGTGCCCAAACTCGCCAACTTTCTTGAAATTGACATTTTTGTGTTAATAGCGTGTCCTGAGAACTCACTGCTGGACTCAAGTGAGTTCTATAAACCTGTGGTGACGCCATTTGAGATGGAGGTGGCCTGCAACAAGAACAGGGAATGGTCAGAGGAATATGTCACAGACTTTCGACGTCTCCTACCAGGCTAGTTTCAGATTTATTCAAGTCAGAAATTCCTAAATCTGCTCTTCTCAACTTTATGTTAAGGGACTGTATGGAAATTAGGGAGGGGAGGTCAGAAGAAAGGTTATGTGTTTTTATTTATGCTGAAGGATGTGAATTTGCAATATTTGCAGTGGGTCAGTTTAAGAAAATGTTATATTAGTTCAGTTTTATGTTGTCTTTATTCAAAGTAAGAGAATAGGAAGAACAATAATAATTTTTTTGTTTGAAATTTGGTAATTGTTCATTCTGCTTATAGATTGCACTGATGGCTACTGTTGTTATTCCATTCATGTATTTTATGTTTTAAATTATATTAAGCCATCTTGGAGTTGGACCAACATTGTATTATATTTTAAGATCTGTTGTATTAAGTGGAGGGTCAAAAAAATTATAGCAGTCATGCTGAGGAGGATCTTTTTCTTTCTTTTTTTACAACCTCCTCCCCACTGCAGTGATTTTCACAAAGTTCCATATCTTTATTGGCCAAACATATTGGCCTTTATATTTTTATCATCAGTTGTCTTTTGCTATGTCCAACTTTTTCTTTTTTTAATCTCAACCCTGCTCCAGGTGGACAGAGTCATGTGCCTTTGGCTGATCAGCAGGAGGAGGGAGATGAGACCGACGTGTCTTTAATCACTGGAGCTCTGCGAAGCCACAATCTGTTGAGCATGGAGCCAGCAGTGTCCTCATATGGCTCTTCTGTGGTCCTCAGGAACCAGACGCTGACAGTCGCCAACACAAACTCAGCTGGTATGGAGCACTAACAAAGTTCAGATACTCCATTTAAGACATTGTTTGCTTTACTTTCCATACATCCACAAGTTTATTGCAGAATTTTGCACACATACAATAACTGTTACATTTTGCATCTTAATGAATTATACATAAATACAGAGAAGTAGACATTTAGAATCGTCTTGTATTACAATGACATGTTTTTGCTTTCTGTTTTCAGCATCTTTTCTGGCAGAACGGAGTTGGCGTGGCTTAGAGCAGAAGTTGGGAGAGACACCCGTGGTGAAGGCAGTAGAGGGCAGAAGAGGCATAGCTATTGCCTATGAAGAGGAAGGAACGTCCTGAAAATTTACCAGTAATCTACAAGGTCTTCAACAAATAATTTAACCATGACAGCTTGCGACTACAAATGTGCAGTATATACTTGTAATTACAGGAAACTGTAAGTAATTAAATGGTTTCACAGTCTAATTCCAGATATCACCAGTTTTTATCACATCACCAACAGTTACAACCTGTAACAATCTGTAGACCCTGATTAGTGAAAATTTTGGTTGATAATAAAATGGCTGTGGTAGGGGCACCTGGCCAGTTTACAGCTGTGGTCGACTGAACTGTTTAATTGTCCTTGGTCACTCTTTTAAATTACTGTCCATTCACAGGAACTTCTTCAACAAAGGATGCAGGGAATATACCAGTATTCCCTTTACATTGTCCTTCCAACCAATCCTGGTTCACTAAAGAAAAAGATGGAAGTTATGAATTAGAATGACATTTATTGATCAAATCATAGGATTTCTAAATATTTGGGATGTATATGGCTGAAAGAAGCGAGTCTCACCTCTAGAGAGCAATGTGATTGTATCCCCTTCATGAAAACTGAGATCCTCTGGGTTTGACGACTCATAGGAATGAAGTGCCACCAAGTGAATCTCGGTTTGTGGCTTTCCATCAGTTTGCTAAAACCACAAAACAGGCACATACAGTCCTTTCTCCTTAGTTTCATCATAACATAAGCTGAAACTAGTGATCTTGGTTTGCACTGGTTTTTCCAGCTTACAATGCATTTGCAAATGATTCTCTTTTGAATCTTTTGTCAGTCACAGTTAAGTCATACAATTTTTTTTTGGTGTTGATTAAATCATGTCCATTTAGGGTGACCTGATAGTAAGGGCGCATACCACATGGGCTCAAAAGCCTGCATGTTATTCCCACACTCTATCCCTGTATTTCCTGTCTGTCTCCCCTGTCACCGTCTAATAAAGGCATAAAAATGCCAAAAAAACCTGAAAAGTAATCATGTCTGCCTGTGCTATAGTGATGTACCACAGTTGTTGCATTCCACTACAGGACCAGGAGTTTTCATTAGTCAAAATGTTTTCTCCCTGACAAAAAGGGAAATTCTCAGGTAACCCTTGAAGACTTTTTATCAGGAAGATAGTAAATTATAAGCAGGTTCCATTAATGAATTCTGATCTCACCTTGACCCCCATTTTAGGAAACTATAGTATCAACCAGAATCACTGTATTTTGTGAGGACAGTATACACACTTCTTACCTCCTTGGTGTTACACCACAAGGTGATGTGTCTATCCTTGACATGACTCCACACTCTTTCCATTTCTGTGTTGGCATCGATCACACTTCGTTCATTGGCCTCGGATGTTAAACTAAATTTAAAAAAAAGGACTGAATTTTGTACTCAGCAGTAACACAATATACCAAACAAACTGGAAGATATTTTCTAATGTGCACTCTACCTCAAGGTGATTGCAGTAGAGGGGAGATTCAGTTTCTTACTGATTTTCTCAATCAGTATGACATAGGGAGATCCAGGTGGTACCTTGACTATAAAAGTGAATGTAAACCGGACTTTGACAATATATGAATTGTCAGTAGTTTCTTCCTGGCAATGATGAAAGAACCAATTCTCAGATTATTACAGAAGTGAGATAAAAATCCACCCTTCATTGCTGCCCAAATAACAGGTTGGTACATTTTGTGGATCAGGGGCAGGACTGGAGAAATCAGGGATTTAACCCAGCATACCTTACATTGTGTGTCTTCACTGCTGTTATCTCTTGGAGTACCACCTTAAATACAGAAGATGGAAGAAAAAGGTTTTTTTCTTGTATTCGGTCAAATAGAAACACGTCCTCTTGTGATACAGCATGTGTTTTGACAGACAGGTATGGGATTGGTCGACTTGTTTACCTTGTTTTCTCTCAGGTCTGGTTGGTGGTTCTCGACTTGGAGGTGTACGTTTTCCCTATCCACGGTTATTCCCATCCAAATAATGCCATTCAAAATACAAATAAATAATGATGGTTTTTATACTGGCATAACCTCGTAACCTGCAACATACTACAAAACTTGAAAAAATACCTAATTTCATCACGTCGTTTTAGAAACCTTCAGATTATTATTAAAAATAAAGAAAAAAGACCCCTGATAATATATTTAACAAACCTTTTTAAAGTTGTAAAATGTTTGACTACGGAAGATTATATTGGTTCAACACATACTAATAAGCTACATAAAAAAACAAATGATTCCTACTATTGTAATGGCTGTACAGTGTGTTTAAACAAACGCAAAGTAAGAAAACTTTGAAAACTAAGAAGTTTATTCCTCACCTCATTCTGTTTAGAAGCCAATGAGATCTCCAAACGTTCCAGGTAATTGTAAGGAACAAGTCCCCTCTATAATTGACAGGGTAATTAATTGAATAATGGGTTATATGCGTATTTCATTAGAAGAAAAAAAACAAGTTCCATATGGTCCACAGTGGCAGATGTGCAGATTCTGGATCTAGTGGTCTTACTCTTTCATTGAAGATCACAGATGCCCAGTTGTCAGTGCCCTTCTGCAGTACAAACACAATATTGCCCGGCACTACAGCCAACTCATCACTGGTCTCAGGGACAAACTCAAACAGGACAGTGTGGGGTTCTCCTTCCAAAGCCCTGTGCAGACAGAAGATGTCCATGTGGTATAAAGGCACCTGCTGTACAAGTGGTAAAGCATTTGTAACCTGCTGTTCCTTTGAGTTCATTTACACAGTGATTCATTTTCCTCTTGTGAAGCATATTATTCATAGATTTGCTCAACTCTATTTTTTAAAAATATATTAGTAAGACTGTTCTACCTGAGGACTTCAGGTTCCTTTGGACGAGTAGGACCATCTTCAACCTGTCAAATGTAAACAAAAACACAAAGCATCCAATCAGTATCAAGACTGGAGACAGTTTCAAATGTAGTCGTCTCAAACATGGTACAGCACAGCATCACAGCATCACAGCAATAGTTTCTTATTTAAAAAAAAAAAAAGTAAGAGCTTATTTAATATTATTAATTCATTTATGATGTTGTGTTACATCCTTGTATTGTAGTCACCAGGAGCCTACTAGTTGATCAAGGTTGTGAATAATCTGAAGTTTTTTTAAATAATTGTATATATTGTTTGGCATATTTAACATAATATGCTGCTGTGCGGGGCAGATTTCTCAACAGATTGTGCTGTTTCTATTGAGACAAAGACAAACCCATGTCACCTGCGGCTGTAACGGAGCAAACCCAGAGAACTCATCCTGAGGAACAACAGAGGCGACCACCTGCAGATAACATAAAAAAGTAGGTTATTTACTGTTTATCACTTTGAAATTTTATTACAGTTTACTGCAAAATATTATCTCAAATTTATTTATGAGATTATAAGTGTAGAAGTAAAAAGTATGACGATAAGGTTGTGTT